>NC_081364.1:23600595-23900595 GCF_030684315.1 Stegostoma tigrinum | reverse complement strand
ATCAAATTAATAGTTGTCTTTTGTTTTGTTTCATACAATACCTTCTAAACGTGCATTTATTTTGCTTTAAATAAAGTTATTGGTCCAAAATATAGCAACCGTTTGCCTGAAAAAAATATCTTCACAATAAATATTAGGAAAGGACAATATAAATGATAAAACAATTACAGTACCAGTTGTAGGCTACAAGCATCAGGAGGTTTCTCAAAGGCCACCCTGGATATTGCATTAATGTACATGGATCATAGACACCAATTGTAACCTGCAGGAGAAAACTACTTTTAACAGGAAGTGGCTACCAAAAGCACTCATAAAAAATTAAAATGGTAATAATAACAGTTTAAAGTAATCCATAACAATCTTGTACGGTAAAATTGGAACCTGTCTACATTTTGCTACCGCTATAATAAGATAATTTTTTGGATATTTTACTAAATTCAAATTATGATACAAAATTACTAAACAGCCCCAAGTGGTTACCCCAGTTCAGTATTTTTCCCCCCCAAGCTGATTGTGCTCCCTTGATATACTTGTAAATCTGAGAACTTTAGTGAAAAGTTAGATTAGCACATGTATGTGTTACACAAGAAGAGGATGATTTTCATATTTCCAGACGTGCAATTAGTGAGCTTAGTCTGGGGAATAAAATGGTGGCAGTCACTTTCCTCTGCAAGATATTGAGTGCTGGCTGAGAATTTGAATGAACCAGCAGCACAAGAACTTCCTGAACTGCACAACTTAAGAAATAACCATTCAATGATGTATTGATAAGTGTATGTAGTTTTATTTCCAGTAGAACAAGCTGAACTTGATCAAACAGGCATCTCTATTTTAGACCAAGTGGCTGCATCACTGCAAAGGATATCTACTTGACAGGTGAATGACTTCAGCAAGAAAAGGTTGAACGCCATCTATAAAGTTATATTCAGCCACCCCCAGTACGAACGAGCCAGCTGATAGCTGCTTAGCAAATTCAGAACCACCTTCAGTCACCCAATCATTTCTCCACTACACATCTAATCCTTGGATGTAAAATTGTACCTTGGTCTGACCTTTGAAAAATTCATTCCAGTTTCTCAAAGAGGCCAACGAAACAGAATCTTCCTTGTACTTGACCAGAAAATAGGGAACTGCTGTAACTTCCTCCTTTTGACAAAGCTTATTGTAAGCATCTTGTAATGCCTGGATCTATTCAGATAAGAGTATAAAAGAAATCAGCAAACCAATACATGCAGTTTTACTTCAAGCTTTACACTGATGGAGTTTGCAAGGCAACAGCACTGGGGCCCTTTCTCCCCCAGCCCGTAAGCCCTGCCGAGGTTCCACCCACCTTGCAGCAGATCCTCCACTTCTGCTCCCCTCTTGATTTCATCCCAATCGTCCATTTTCACTTTCTTCCCTTCCCCAATTTCTGCCTTACTCTCCACCTGGTCCATCACCTTCCTCTCCCCTCCCCATTTGCTTTCCCTCTTATGATCCCCTTTCCCTCAAACCCTAAGCTTAATTTTCACCACCCACAATCTCAGTCTCTAAGCTTCCCTACTTGCAATCTCCCCTCTCATCTCACCAAACTCCTGTGCTTTAATCTTTCTATAGTTCTATGAGATTCAATTTCCACTGGCTCCTTTCTCAATGCCCTTGTTTTCCCTTACCAACCCATTTTGGCGTCTACCTACAAAACACCACATCTACCCTCGGTCTCCTCTATTTGAGCTCCTCCTGTCTTGACCCCTTCCTCTAATCCTTTATCGTTACCTACTTGCTAGCAGCCACTGTTAAAACATTAAATCACATTCAGAAGTACACAAATTTTTATTCACTCATGGGACGTGGATGTTGCTAGCTGGCCAGCATTTATTGTTCATCCTTAGTTTTCCTCGATAAGCTGGTGGTGAGTTGCCTTCTTAAGCCACTGGAGCCCATATGCTTAGGTAGACCCACATTACCATTAGAGAGGGAATTCCAGGATTTGATCCAGCGACAGTGAAGAAACAGTGATATATTTCCAGATCAGGATGGTGAGTGGCTTGGAGGGAAACCTGCAGGACATAGCATTACCCTATATCTGTCGCCATTATCCTTCTAAATCAAAGTGGTCATGGGTTTGGAACGCTCTGAGAGTGTTGTTGAATTTCTACAGAACGTCCAGTAAATAGTACAAACTGCTGTTACAAAGCATTGGTGACAGAGGAAGTGGATGTTTGTGGATGTGGTGCTAATCAGGCGGGCTGCTTTGTTCTGAATGGTGTCAACTTTCTTTAATGTTTTTAGAGCTGCAGTCATCTAGGCAAGTCGGGGAGTATTCCATTAAACTCCTGACTTGTGCCTAACAGATAGTGCACAGGCTTTCAGGAGTCAGGAGGCAAGTTACTCACTGTAGTATCCCTAGGCTACAAGCTGCTCTTGTAGGCAAAGTAATTATATGTCCAAATCCAGTTCAGTTTCTGGTCAATGGTAACCTCCAGGATGCTGATGGTGTGGGATTTATTGGTGGTAATGACATTGAATTTCAAGGGGTGACAGATTCTCTCGCTGGAGATGGTCATTTGGGTAGCTCACATGTGGCTTACCACTTGTCAGCCCTAGCCAGGACACTGTACAAGTTTTGCTGCCTTTGAACATGAACTGCTTTAGTATTGAGTCATTGTAAATGATGCTGAACATTATGCAGTTATCAGCAAACATTCCCACTTCTGACCTTACCACGGAGGGAAGGTCGTTGGTGAAATAGTGGAAGATGGTTGGTCTAGGACAATATCTCGAGAAACACCTGTGGAGATGTTCTGGAGCTGAGATGACTGTCCTCCAATACCAGAATCATCTTCCTATTAGCCAGGTATGAATTCAACAAACAGAGCTTTCCCCCTTATTCTCATAGACTTCTTGAAGCTACACTTAGAGAAATGTAACCTTGATGTAAAGAGCAGTTATTCTGACCTCAACTCTGGAATTCAGCTCTTTTGTCCATGTTTGAACCAATAATTTGATGAGGTCAGGAGATGAGTGGCCCTGGCAGAACCCAAACTAGGTGTCACTGAGCAGGTGCCACTTGATCGCACTATTGATCACACCTTCAATCACTTTATTGATGATCAAGAGTAGTCTGGTGGCTGGCAACTAGCCAGGTTGGATTTGTACTGCTTTCTGTATGGGGCATACCTTGGCAATTTTCTACACTGTTAGATAAATATCAATGTTGCAGTTGCACTGGAAGAGCTTGGCTTGGGAAGTGGCAAGTTCGGGAGCACGGGTATTCAGTACTATTGCTGGGACATGGTCACGGCTCATGGACTTTGAAGTATCCAACCATTTCTTGATATCGCATGTAATGAGTTGAAATGGCTGAAGATTAACACCAGCAATGCTGAAGGACTTCTGGAGGAGGGCAAATACAGAGGTCAAGGTGAAAATATTCACCAGTAATGATGTAAAAGCATTAGCTGACTGGGGGAGAGAAAAAAGCTGGCAAGAAACTTTCAGGTTGTCAATATAAGTGGCTATTTTTCTCTATCACACGTTTATAGCACAGGAAAGTGATTTTGCAAACCACTCAACTCTTGGGTTCACCAATTTCAAAGAGTGAGAGCAAGAAGTCATTTCATTAAAAATTATATCAACTTGGTTCAACATTTTGGAATAATATTTTCAAAATGTACACCTTTCCCATAGGCTGAATTTTATTAAAAAGAATTAGTACGAAGTAAAAATATGCTGCCAATGTCTGATTTTGGGGCAGAAGCATTACTAAAATTCGAAAAATATTTGATGATGAAGGAAAAGATCCACAACGTGGCTTCCCTTCTTAAATACCTGACATGTGGAGAACTTTTCCGCCAAGCTGACTGGTTGTTGGGATATGGGTATCCCTTCAACGAAACACAGTGCTGGAAACGCGAACCAGTAGTAGAAATGGTATCTTTTTAAATCCTGCAAAATATAGTTTCATTGAAACAAATCCCTCGAGACTAACAGTTTTAAAAATTAACGGCAATTTTAAAAAAATGCAAAGTATTTCTCAATTTCACTCAAACATCCTGACATCTAATCAACAAGAATCGGGTACTGTGTTCATGGTGTGTGGAGCAAAATGTAAGAGGTGAATTATTTAACTAAGTGAGGTATCTGAAAAGAGCAATACCCTGTTTCACCAGACACCTTCACATATATATTTTCAGAAAAAACATCAGCAGAGATGTTTTGCTTCCGTACCTGAGCATGGTAAAATCCACATTCTGATTTCAGGATGAATTTTGGTCATAACATGGATAGAGGTCAACTAACTGCACACACTACCAGATGAATCTCAGACCTTCCTAATTTACATGGCTAAGCGACTCATGTCTTTAATTATCATCCCTGTCACAAAAGGAAATTATGTTTCCAAAGCATAAGTGAAACAATTTTGTAACCACTGCTTATGTTTTTCTGAGAACAGAAATGGATGAACAGAGATGAATATTATAGCAAATGGCATTTTCTCTCAAAGACTCAGTAATCTTGTTTATAATTATGTTGGAGTTGGTGCAGGCACCACTCTCATTTGCAACCAATAACCTGACAGGGAGTTGGGAAGGGTGGTAAAGGGTAAATTTCACAAGCATGTCAAAAGCTTAGCCAAAGTGTTGAATGTTTTGAATGTGAGTTCTCTGTACGCAAAAGCTTTCAATATCAACACAGGAGTGTTATTTCCCAGTCCAAACCATCATTTTGAAAGAGGGCATTATTCATTTATTTGTTTAGGACTAACTGAAAACATCAAGTTTTAGCAATTGTTAGTATTTGTAATAGAATCTCTTTTAAAAGCAATTAACCATTGAGGCAAAGTGGATGCTTCACAGCTGGCAACTTACTCTGCACCATAAAATGCTCAATCTACTTCCATGACTATTGTTAAATCTTTGTTCCTTGTTAATCCATTTTAAAAGTACATATCATTCCCATGTAACAGAAATATCTTGATTTAAGTAATTCAAAAACTATTGCCATCCCAACCACATACAAGATCAAAACAATTCCAAAAACGTTGGCAGTAACTATTCAAACAATAATAGTCCTGAGCTTATAACTTAATTTACATTCAGTTTCAAATTTGAGCTCTAAAAGTGGAAAAACTATTTAAGGGAGAATTCAAGGGTGACTGACTGGATAAGCTCAGGAGTTTGAGTGCAGACTGAGTGTTGCATTTGTAGAAGTCTAAAAAACAAAGGAAAGAAATATTAAGCTGAAAAAAGCAAAGTACAGGAAAGAAGCAAAGCTTAAATCCTAAGCTTCGGAGTGAAGGTAGACTTTCTGGAAGAAAACTTCAAAGGAAATATGATCAGTTTTACATTTAAGTTTAAAACAGTTCTTAAACAAATTCTTTATATTGCATCTGTTGAAGAATTGTTAATTGTGAAGAATTGTTAATTGATGATGAACAACATGGTTGGTGGAAAAAATTACAAAAACATTGATTAGATGCTAGTTTCAAATAAGTTTTCAACAATTTGATAGCTTGTTTTCAAACGAGTTGATCATCTGCAATGTTAGTTTTCCTAACTGTTTTGTAAAAGTTAGACATTTGTAAATTCAGCAGATTCGACTATGTAGTTCACAGTTATATGAGCCAATTTGAAATTTGACAAGAAGAACAACGATGCTATTGACCAGCAAGGTGAGATTTTAACTCATCCACAACAAACCCCTTGCAGAGATGAAGTAAGGTCAATGACTGCAACATTAAACAAATTTGACTGTTGTAATTATATTGATACGGAGATGTATGAAGGAGATGTTCTTTTTTTAATCTCGATCACAGGTCTCAGTTCTGATTTAGAGGGTGATGATCGGTTGACTCCAAGAGTAGTGTACAATTTCAGCTGACACTACAGTGCAATGTTCAATGTTAAGTAAACAAAGGACCTCTCTGATCCACTGGATTAGGGTGACATTGAAGATCCCATGACACTATTCAAAAACATCAGGTAGCATCACTCAGATAAAAGGGCACCATTCACATGCGAGTTTAGTCTAGAACCATGCCTCTGATGTACATCATGAATTCAAACAAAACTCCCAAAACTTGAGCAAACAATCCAGGCTTACATTTCAGCACAATTCCAAGTGAGTATTTTATTCTCAGAAGTGTACTATGAAGTGGGACATTAAAGAGTCATTCCAGCTGCCTGTACACATGTACGGTATAAAGAAACACACAAGTCAGTATTCGAAGAGCAGGATCTCTTTCGGATTCAAGCAATATTATCAATCCAAATCTCAAATCAGACAAATTGGTTAATTAATGCTTATAGGGCATTAGCTAGTGCATTTGTCTACCTAACACAGAGGCAACAGGTCCAAAGCAATTAATCGGCTCTGAAGCATTTTGTGATTCCTTGGGAACATGAAAGATATTACAGAAATGCATGCTACTTCTTCCTGATAGTGTTTAAGTAAGCATTCCTTTTCATTGCTAACAATAAATTGACTGATCATATAACACATTGCTAAAGAGATGTTTAATAATTACCTAAAAAAGTAGTTGCATATCAAAATAATAAAGCATGTGTAAATTTGACTGAAATAATAGAAGCAAGTGAATAGATGCATTGCCACAAAATTACAGTAGCATTTGTAACATTGTAGAAGGAAACTGATCCTCTAAATTATGAATAATAGGAATTAATGTATCAGGTCTTAGAACAGAAAATGGATTTAAAACTTGCTTAAATTGTAATTTCTGCTAATACATTTTCATAGTCTATGAAATGAGAATGTATTATATTGCAAATGTTTTAAAAAAGATACTTACTGCAAAAGTCAGCAAGAGAAAAGTGTTCAGCAAAGAAGGATCTTCAATTGCTCTGCCAGATTTTATAGCATCCCAAATCTACAGGACAGATAACATGACATGAAACATTGACTTGAGAACAGTTCTCAGCCAAACATGAAATAAAATGGAATTCAATTTGATAAATTTTCAGCATCCAAACACAGGCTTGATAAGCTGAATGGACTGCTTCAAGATTACAGCATGATTTAAAATTATTATAGGTAAAAATACCGCAGCAGTGGCATCCAGTTTCAAACATACAAATGCAGAAAGATAGGATGCTGCACAAGTTATTTCATTCGTCATGCTCTGTTTTTTTAAAATATACTGTGCCTAGTAACCAAGGAACCAGCTTGGTTTATCTCCACAGCTATAGTTCATCTGTAGTAGTTTACACATCTATCATAAAAGAATAATTTAAAACAAAGAAATTAATTCAGATCACATTAATGATATAGATGAAGGCATTAAAAGTAATATTAGCTAATTTGCTGATGACACAAAGCTGGGTGGCAGTGTGAAATGTAAGGAGGATGTTATGAGAATACAGGGTGACTTGGACAGGCTAGGTGAGTGGACGGATGCATAGCAGATGCAGTTTAACGTGGATAAATGTGAGGTTATCCACTTTGGTGGCAAGAACAGGAAGGCAGATTTCTATCTAAATGAAGTCAAGTTAGGTAAAGGGGAATTACAACGAGATCTAGGTGTTCTTGTACATTAGTCAATGAAAGCAAGCATGCAGGTACAGCAGGCAGTGAAGAAAGCTAACGGCATGCTGGCCTTCATAATAACAGTAATTGAGTATAGGAGCAAAGAGGTCCTTCTGCAGTTGTACAGGGCCCTGGTGAGACTGCATCTGGAGTATTGTGTGCAGTTTTGGTCTCCATATTTGAGGAAGGACATTCTGGCTATTGAGAGAGTGCAGCGTAGGTTCACGAGGTCAATTTCCAGAATGGTGGGACTATCATATGTTGAAAGATTGGAGCGACTGGGCTGGCATACACTTGAGTTTAGAAGGATGAGAGGGGATCTGATTGAGATGTATAAGATTATTAAGGGATTGAACACTTTGGAGGCAGGAAGCATGTTTCCGCTGACAGGTAAGTCCAGAACCAGAGGACACAGTTTAAAAATAAGGGGTAGGCCATTTAGAAAAGTTGAGGAAAACCTCTTCACCCAGAGAGTGGTGGATATATGGAATGCTCTGCCCCAGAAGGCAGTGGAGGCCAAGTCTCTGGATACTTTCAAGAAAGAGATGGATAGAGCTCTTAACGATAGTGGGATCAAGGGTTATGGGGATAAGGGAGGAACAGGATACTGACTGTGGATGATCAGCCATGATCATAATGAATGGTGGTGCTGCCTCAAAAGGCCGAATGGCCTACTCCTGCACCCATTGTCTATTGTCTATCACATTAAATTCAACGTTAGTGTTACAAGATTGATTTGCGGTCACTAGTAAATTTACAGATTAACCAAAGTTTGTGAAAAGGGAAATTGCCTTAACATAGCTGATAAGCATCCTTGACTTTTTTAAAATGCAAACTGAAGTTCACATTAGGCTATCACCTCACAATCTGGTATCACGAGACATCAGCATCTGCTCTCTCTATTATCAAAGTGTGGGTAAATTAATCACAACCATCATTTTTGTCATTCTGGTCAGATGCTCACCACTTGTTTCCGTGGATCAGCTGACCCAAACCATATGTTGTAAACAGCAGCAAGAGGAATGAAGAATGACTGTCCTTAAGGAACACACAAGTAAATAAATGAAGTTTTTAAAATCTAACCCACACTCCTTTAAGTTATTCATCATAAAAATCACAAACACCTGACCCTCAAGGAATAAAGAATGTTACTTTTTGCAACTCACCTCTTTTCCCACTTGCTCCAGCAAAGCCTTTTTATCAGTGGATTTAAATGACTGCAAGGTGTTGGTATTATACAGAGTGCCAAAAGCAGGGCAACACCGAGGTGGCGTCACAGCATTCCTAAGTGAACATGCAAAATTATTTTCTTACACCAGTAAGAAGGGTGTTAACACTTTGTTTCGGATGAACATTATTTAGTCTGAATTCAATCATATTTCTGAAGGTGTCCTTTGATTGGGTAGATTGAAATGACCCATAAGGCCACTGAACAATGTTGACTACATAAATGAAAGACTATTCTATGCTGCAGGTAATAATAGACAAATGACATTAATGCCACAAGTACATTTCAACCAATGTACCAAATTTGACATTGTGCACTTATCATATACACAATATTCTTTGGGAACTTGACAGGGTAGACGCAAAAGGGTTGCTCCTCCTTGTGGAGGAGTCTGAGAGCAGAGGGCATAATCTCAGAATAAGAGGCTGCACGTTTAAGAGAGAGATGAGGAACAATTTCTTCTCACTGAGAGTAGTGAATCAATGGGCCACATGAGGCACAGAGGTGATGCCTGCCCTCACTAAAATAATCTAATAGCATTTGTAGTCAAGGCTCACAAACAGCAAGGTGACAAACGACTGTTGGAGAGCATCGAAAAATCTGACAAGGAATCAACGTGTTTGAGACAGAACAAGCTAAAAAATGAGAGTAGTTTGTGATTTCTGCCATAAATAAAGTAGCTAGGATCTCAGCTGTAGTTCTTTCAATGCGTCCACATTGATTCTAAAGTCATGGTGATATAATAGCAGAGCTGCTCCATCCTGCACCACATTTCATTGTAACAGTGGCAGGTTCAAAATCAAAACAAAACAAAAAGCCTCACAATCACCAGAACCATATTAACAGGGGAACTGCAAACTATAAAAGATTTGTTTCATGAGAAAACTAAATTCCTGAACTAACAAACAATTGGTTGACGATTTATCTAAAACTGAATCATGGCACAGAAAATAATGCTTTCACTGCTGAATCCTTAAAGCATGAAAAGGCAGCCAACTAACAGAATACAAAATATTGCAGTTTGCTATGTTAACATTAAATTCAGCTGATAGCAAGCTTCTGGAACAAACTTTGGCAATTGAAGTTTCCAATATAGTCATGTTAATCAGATCTTAATTTAAAACTTGTATCTAAATGACACTGATATTTATAATATAACAATAGATTTACATTGCTTTTATATTTTTGATCCATTTTTAATGGAAATATCTGTTTTCTCTTATGCTACTTCCATTTGCGTTTTTACTGCAGAATGATATAAACAAGGAGCAACTGTATATGCAGCTTTTTTTCCAAAATCATGTACACACAGTCTTCAGCAATGACATTCAGATTAGCAATATTAAAAATCAATGGCCAGGCAACCAGATTAGCCTATTTGAACCTAGATTCCAAAATGTATTGTTAATTGGTCCCAGTTGGAGTTTTGGTAGCAGTAACTTATACTATCCACACCAGTATGGATTACTGTTTCTCATGGGAATAGGAGGCAGTCATTGGCACTAGAAATGAGCTGCCTACGTTACTTTCATCATCAGAAGCCACCCTGCAGCAGAACGGGGCTACTGAGGTATAATCAACATGGAAAACTGCACCCATTTTCAACTTCTGATTCATACCTATACTTAAGAGAAACAAAGAAACAGAAAACTTCACTGATAACACGTGACTCTCAATGCACATTAACTGCTTCAACCAGCACACATGCATAATCCCTTTGTCACCCCACTCACTCCAGCTATTTGTGTCTATTTCAGTTTAGGGCTCCCTAAAGCACACAAAGAAACCATAAAGTCTTTCCTTAAATCTCTAGCAGGAGCAATCAAAACTCAGTCTCAAAGTTACCAACTGGCTGCAAATTCTTTCATTAATGAATAATGGATACTGTTAGTTTGAATGAAGTTTTAAAAGGTCTGGTGGCTGGGTGACATGCTAATTGATCACAATTCAGCAGCCTCTCAACCTAAAATTTTGGCAACGCTTTAGCATCAAAATTCAGCTGCAGCAACACCTACCAGTTACAAAATAGCATTTCTTAATTTAGATTCATTCATTGTAAATAAAGCTTTTTAAAATCATATTTCAAAATGTTTCAATAATCTGTCTGGAAAGATGAAGTTTTTGGTTTTATTCAGAGGATACATACATGACAATCTATTTCCTTTTCACATTTATCCATCAATTAACAAATGTCAGAGAGAATGCAACATTTACAGTGATGTGTCAGTACAAACTAAGATAAGCTTAGAAATGAGGCAAGGCTGCCACACACGTTTATTGGCAGCAACAAAAGCTTCTTTAAAAGCACTCACTGTTTCATTGCCAAAGGCAATTCCATGTAGGTGAAGAGCAAATATTGATGTTACTGCTAATCTTTACTAAGGTTCCAATATAATGATTCAGTTTCTCAGATAGAAATAACTTTCAAAACAATTAAAACTGACACCTACTGAGATTCAACTTAAAACAAATAAGAACCACCGCAGTGATCAAAGATTAAACAAGGCACTTTTACACTCCCTCAAATGCTGCTGAAAAAGCACTGATGATCCCACAATTACTCACACATCAAATGCACTGAACTCCAAAGTTAGTCGAGTTGGCAGTCCAGCAGGATCACCTTTCAAATAAGAAAATAGATTTTATTTTGCTGCATGCTGCTTTAAAATAAGTTTTTTAAAAGTATAAAGCCAGTAATAATGCTTGATCGAGAGGTGGTGGCGGGGGGGTGCCTTTGCAAATTAAACCCAGGACAGTGCTTCCCCACTCCACCCCCGACACAGGTGCTGGTACCGTTATAGTAATAGCCCCTGATATTTCGGGGACTCTCGTCCAGTCTGTAGTCGTTCAGTTTCCTCTGAGTGAGCTCATGCCAGAAACCTGCGTCCAAAGCGCTACTGAAGGGAGCAAATTGCAACGCCGGGCGCCCGGAGCCCGTGCCGTCCATCGCGAACACTTCCGCGTTGAGCCAGCCGCCGCCTGAGGCGCAGTTCGTCCGTCACACCGCTCGGCGCAGACAGATGACATCACCGGGACAGCCCCGCCCCGTACCACCGCGGGGCGAAGCGAGGGGTTTTCAGGTCCATGTAAGATCCATGTCCTGTCTGTGTGGAGTTTGCACATTCTCCCCGTGTCTGCGTGGGTTTCCTCCGGGTGCTCCGGTTTCCTCCCACAGTCCAAAGATGTGTAGGTTAGGTGGATCGGCCATGTTAAATTACCCATAGTGTACAGGGGTGTGTGGGTTTGGGGGGGATGGGTCTGGGTGGGATGCTCCAAGGGGTGGTGTGGACTTGTTGGGCTGAAGGGCCTGTTTCCACACTGTAGGGAATCTAAAAAAAGACCCTTCCACCATTTCTGTCAGATTCTGCAGAAAAACTAAAACCAAACAAAAACTCCTTCCTAAACTCTGAATGACTCTTGGCTGCAGCAACTGCCATTATTTGGAAGGGCAGACATCCTGAACTCACTGAGTTGTACATGTTTACAAATTGCAAATACTCACACGTAGCAAAGGATGCCCGGAGTGTGGAATATAACAAACTGTGTTGCTGAGCCATAGAAAGAAGCTTGTGCTCAGACGATCAAAATTTAGTCAGCACGATTTTGAGAAAAATGTCTCTAGAAGAAAGCACGTTACAGTGTTGGAGAGCTGGAAGGGCAGAATTTTGGAGCTCTTGATCTAGGCCACCTACAGCAATTCCATCATTGGTAAAGCAGTTATGATTGTGAATGCATAAGAGATCAGAATTTGAGACGCATGGAAAACCCAACTAGTCTTGAACTTTTGAGAAAAATGTCTCTAGAAGAATGCCTCTCTGCTGGTATGCAGTATACCTTTAAGAGAAATAAAAAAAAGTTTGAAGGACAGTCATATCACACTCAAAATGTTAACTCTGTTTCTCTCTTCTCAAATGCTGCCAGACATGCTGAGTTTCTCCAGCACTGTTTTTGTTTGAGATTCCCAGTGTCTGTATTCTACTTTATTATACCTTTAAGATACACAAAAAGTAGCAGCACCATGTATAGCATCTGACCGTTATTCATTTTGTGAGATGAGAGTTTCACTGGCTGGCCAGCATTTATTGGCCATTGATAGTTGCCCTTGAGAAGTTGTCCTTGGTGGCGAGTTGTCTTCTTGAGCAGCTGCAGTCCTCCTGCTGTGGGTTGACCCACAATGTCATTAGCAGGCGAATTCCAGGATTTGGACTGAGTAACAATGAAGGAATGGCAATATATTTCCAAGTCAGGTTGGTGAGTGACTTGGAAGGGAACTTGAAGGTGGTAGTGTTCCCATAAATATATTGTCCTTGTCCTCCTAGATGGAAGTGGTTGTGGGGTTTGGCAGGCACTGTCTGTGGATCTTTGGTGAATTTCTGCAGTGCATCTTGTAGACAGTACACGCTGCTGCTACTGAATGTCAGTGGTGGAGGGAGTAGATGCTGGTGGATACAGTGCCAATCAAGCGGGCTGCTTTATCCTGGATGGTGTCAAGCTTTTGTACGTTGCTGGAGTTGCACTCATCCAGACAAGTGAGGAGTGTTCCATCACACTCCTAACTTGTGCCTTGTAGATGTTGGAAAGGCTTTGAGGCGTCAGGAGGTGATTTATTTGCCGCAGTATTTCTAGCCTCTGACCTGCACTTGTAGCCGCTGAGCTTAATGTGGTGAGTCCAGTTGAGCTTCTGATCAATGATAACTCCCAGGACATTGACACTGAGGGATTCAGTGATGGCAACACCATTGAATGTCAAGAGGCAGTGGTTCGATTGCATCTTATTGGTGATGGTCATATCCCGGCACTTGTGTGCCATGAATGTTACTTGCCACTTGTCAGCCCAAACCTGGATATTTACAGATCTTGTTGCATTTGGACACAGATTGCTTCAGTATCTGAGGAGTCATGCATGGTGCTGAACATTGTGCAATCTTCGGCCAACATTCCCACTTCTGACCTCATGATGGAGGGAAGTTCATTGATGAAGCAGCTGAAGATGGTTAGCCTGAGAACACTACCCTGAGGAACTCCCACAGAGATGCCCTGGAGCTGAGATAACTGACCTCCAACAATCACGACTTTCTTGCTATGTGTCATGTATGATGCTAACCACCAGTTTTCCCCCTATTACCCACTGATTCCTGTTTAGCGAAGGCTGTTTGATGCCACATTTGGTCGAATGCAGCCTTGATGTCAAGGACTATCACTGTCACCTCACCTTTGAAATTCAACTCTTTTATCCATGTTTGAACCATGGCTATAATCACCTCACCTTTGAAATTCAACTCTTTTATCCATGTTTGAACCATGGCTATAATCACCTCACCTTTGAAATTCGACTCTTTTATCCATGTTTGAACCATGGCTATAATGAGGTCAGAAGCTGAGTATCCCTAGCAGAACCCAAATAGGGCATCACTGAGCAGGTTATTGCTGAGCATGTGCTGCTTGATAACACTGTTGATGACACCTTCCTTCACTTTACTGATGATCAACAATACAGTGATGGGACGGTAATTGGCCAGGTTGGATTTGTCCTGCTTATTATGTACAGGATATACTTGGGCAATTTTCCACAATATCAGGTAGATGCCAGTGTTGAACTCTACTGGAATGGCTTGGCTAGGGGAGCAGCGAGTTCTGGAACCCAAGTCTTCAGTACTAATGCTAGAATGTTGTCAGAGCACAGGCCTTTTTTAGTATCCAGTGCCTCTAACTGTTTCTTGAAATCATGTGGAGTGAATCGAATTGGCATCAAGACTGGTAATTGTAATGCTGGGGACTACTGGAACAGGCCAAGATGGATCATCCACTCTTTTCCAGTGCCGAGGTCAATGCCAGGTGATCTGGTTTCATTTCTTTGTAGTGATTGGTACAACTGAATGGTTTCCTAGGCCATTTCAGTGGGCAATTAAGAGTCAACCACATTGCTTTAGGTTGGGGTCACACGGAGACCATACCAGGTGAGGATGGCAGATACTTTAAGAGTCTTGGAGCCCATCTTAGTCCATGACTGTAATATATGTTTATATCAGGTGTAATAAATGGCAATTAAATCTTTCAGGACTACTTCAGCCATACATCAAGCTCTTATGTTAAAATAATTAATGCACGTTTTGCCCCATCTGGTACAAGTAACTCGACAAAACCAGGAATAAAAAAGTCACCTAACTGGTTGGTTGTCATAAAAAAATCTCACTGTTTAATGTGCTTCATGAAAGGAAATCTGCTATGTGTTCCTGACCCTAGCCTCTTGTGACTCCAAAATATTGTAACTCTTTGACTCTTAATTGCTCTGTGGGCAAAATATGGTTACAAAGGGTTGCCAGCTTTATTTGGAAGAATAAATACTTGATAATTCATAACTTAACCATTAGAAAAGGAGACCTGAAAGTGAAACCGCTTCCGATTCCCTGGCCCCCAACACCTCATTTTCACCATGGACGTCCAGTTCCTATACACCTGTATTCCGCAAGCAGATGGCCTCAAGGCCCTCCGCTTCTTCCTGTCCCGCAGGCCCGACCAGTCCCCCTCCACTGACACCCTCATCCGCATAGCCGAACTCGTCCTCACCCTCAACAACTTTTCTTTCGATTCCTCCCACTTCCTACAGACAAAAGGGGTGGCCATGGGCACCCGCATGGGCCCCAGCTATCCCTGCCTCTTTGTAGGTTATGTGGAACAGTCCCTCTTCTGCACCTACACAGGCCCCAAACCCCATCTCTTCCTCCATTACATTGATGACTGTATCGGCGCCACCTCTTGCTCCCCAGAGGACCTCGAACAGTTCATCCACTTCACCAACAACTTCCACCCCAACCTTCAGTTCACCTGGGCCATCTCCAGCACATCCCTCACCTTCCTGGACCTCTCAGTCTCCATCTCAGGCAACCAGCTTGTAACTGATGTCCGTTTCAAATCCACCGACTCCCACAGCTACCTAGAATACACCTCCTCCCACCCACCCTCCTGCAAAAATTCCATCCCCGTTCCCAATTCCTCTGCCTCCGCCGCATCTGCTCCCACGATGAGGCATTCCACTCCCGCACATCCCAGATGTCCAAATTCTTCAAGGACCACAACTTTCCCCCCATAGTGGTCGAGGACGCCCTTGACCGCGTCTCCCGCATTTCCCGCAACACATCCCTCACACCCCGCCCCCGCCACAACTGCCCAAAGAGGATCCCCCTCGTTCTCACACACCACCCCACCAACCTCCGGATACAACGCATCATCCTCCGACACTTCCGCCATCTACAATGCGACCCCACCACCCAAGACATTTTTCCGTCCCCACCCTTGTCAGCTTTCCAGAGAGACCACTCTCTCCGTGACTCCCTTGTTCGCTCCACACTGCCCTCCAATTCCACCACACCCGGCACCTTCCCCTGCCACCGCAGGAAATGCTACACTTGCCCCCACACCTCCTCCCTCACCCCTATCCCAGGCCCCAAGATGACTTTCCATATTAAGCAGAGGTTCACCTGCACATCTGCCAATGTGGTATACTGCATCCATTGTACCCGGTGTGGCTACCTCTACATTGGGGAAACCAAGCGGAGGCTTGGGGACCGCTTTGCAGAACACCTCCGCTTCGTTCGCAATAAGCAACTGCACCTCCCAGTCGCAAACCATTTCCACTCCCCCTCCCATTCTTTAGATGACATGTCCATCATGGGCCTCCTGCAGTGCCACAGTGATGCCACCCGAAGGTTGCAGGAACAGCAACTCATATTCCACTTGGGAACCCTGCAGCCCAATGGCATCAATGTGGACTTCACCAGCTTCAAAATCTCCCCTTCCCCCACCGCATCCCAAAACCAGCCCAGTTCGTCCCCTCCCCCGACTGCACCATACAACCAGCCCAGCTCTTCCCCTCCACCCACTGCATCCCAAAACCAGTCCAACCAGTCTCTGCCTCCCTAATCTGTTCTTCCTCTCACCCATCCCTTCCTCCCACCCCAAGCTGCACCTCCATCTCCTACCTACTAACCTCATCCCGCTTCCTTGACCTGTCTGTCTTCCCTGGACTGACCTATCCCCTCCCTACCTCCCCACCTATACTCTCCTCTCCACCTGTCTTCTTTTCTCTCCATCTTCGGTCCGCCTCCCCCTCTCTCCCTATTTATTCCAGAACCCTCTCCCCATCCCCCTCTCTGATGAAGGGTCGAAGCCCGAAACGTCAGCGTTTGTGCTCCTGAGATGCTGCTTGGCCTGCTGTGTTCATCCAGCCTCACATTGTATTATCATGGAAAAGATACCTTTTTATGGAACTTTTTGTGTAACTGGTCTATCTCTTCAATATCATTGGACTAGTTATAAATAAAGATATAACTTTCACTTCATTGCAAGAATAAGTCAATTGCAATCAAGCTTAATTTCTTAGCAATTTCTATTTCCACTTCTTCAGGAGAACAAGCCACACTTTAATTGTATTTTATGTGATAGTTTATCATGTTGTTGAGATTAAAAATAAATTTTGTCATGTTTGTCCTTCATGTTTGTCATGAAGACACCGAGAACCGTGCAGTCTTTGGTCATTCTAATGTTACTATAAAGAAAAGCACAGTTTAAAAACATTAACAGTACAATTTAGAGTATTACTCATTGTCTTATTTAATATATGGCATTTCTTCGTCAGAGGGTTACTTTTTGGACTGGAGGTCTGTGATCACCAATGTGCCACAAGGATTGGTGCTCGGTCCACTACTTTTCATCATTTATATAAATGATTTTGATGTGAACATAGGAGATATGGTTAGAGAGTTTGTGGATAACACTAAAATTGGTGGTGTAATGAACAGCCAAGAAGGCTACCTCAGTATACAATGGGATCTTGATTAGATGGGCCAATGAGCTGAAGAGTGGCAGATTGAGTTTGATTTAGAGAAATGTGAGGTGTTGCATTTTGGAAACACAAATCAGGGCAGGACTTGTACACTTAATGGTAAGGTCCTGGGGAATGTTGCTGAACAAAGATACCTTGGAGGTTCATAGTTCCTTGAAAGTAGAGTTGCAGCTAGATAGGATAGTGAAGAAGGCATTTGGTATGCTTGCCTTTATTGGTCAGTGCATTGAGTATAGGAGCTGACAGGTCATGTTGCAGTTGTACAGGACATTGCTTAGGCCACTTTTGGAATACTTTTGGAAAGATTTACAAGTATGTTGCCAGGGTTTGAAGGTTTAAACTATAGGGAGAGGCTGGATAGGCTGGAGCTATTTTCCCTGGAGTGTTGAAGGCTGAAGAGAGATCTTAGAGAGGTTTGTAAAATGATGAGGGTCATAGGTAGGGTAAATAGACAAGGTCTTTTCCCAAGAGTTGGGGAGTCAAAAGCTAGTGGGAATAGTTTCAAGGTGAGAGGGGAAAAATATAAAAGGGGCTCAAGGGCAACTTTTTCATGCAGAGGGTGGTACGTGTATGGAACGAGCTGCCATAGGAAGTAGTGGAGATTGGTACAATTATAACATTTAAAAGACATCTCAATGGGTATATGAATCATATGCATTTAGAGGGATATGGGCCAAATGCTGGCTAATGAGACTAGATTTATTTAGGATATCTGGTCAGCGTGGACAAGTCAGACCGAAGGGTCTGTTTGCGAACTGTACATCTCTAAGATTCTATGACTGTATAACTGAATTTGTTTTTTGTAAAGCAATTTTACACCAAGATGCATATATTATGAAGTTGACATATAGTTACTGCAAATTTTTTCCCCGTCAAATGAATAATCGTCCATCAAAGAACAAAGAAGAACAAAGAAAATTACCCCTCGGGAACAGGCCCTTCGGCCCTCCAAGCCTGCGCCGATTGAGATCCTCTGTCTAAACCTGTCATCTATTTTCTAAGGGTGTGTATCCCTTTGCTCCCTGCCCATCCATGTACCTGTCCAAATATATCTTAAAAGATGCTAACGTGTCTGCGTCTACCACCTCCGCTGGCTACGCGTTCCCGGCACCCACCACCCTCTGTGTAAAGAACTTTCCTCGCATATCTCCCCTAAACTTTCCTTCTCTCACTTTGAACTCATGACCCCTAGTAATTGAGCCCCCACTCTGGGAAAAAGCTTTTTGCTATCCACCTTGTCTATACCCTTCATGATTTTGTACACCTCAATCAGTCCCCCCTCGATCTCTGTCTTTCTAATGAAAATAATTTTAATCTCTCAACCTTTCTTCACAGTTAGCGCCCTCCATACCAAGCAACATCCTGGTGAACCTCCTCTGCACCCTCTCCAAAACATCCACGTCCTTTTGGTAAGGTGGCGACCAGAACTAAACACAGCATTCTAAATGTGGCTGAACCAAAGTCTTATACAAGTGCAACATGACCTGCCAACTCTTTTACTCAATACCCCGCCCAATGAAGGAAAGCATGCAGTATGTCTTCTTGACCACTCTATTGACCTGCGTTGCTACCTTTTGGGAACAATGGACCTGAACACCCAGATCTCACTGTCCGTCAATTTTCCCCAGGAGTTTCCCATTTACTGTATAGTTCGCTCTTGAATTGGATCTTCCAAAATGCATCACCTCGCATTTGCCCGGATTGAACTACATCTGCCATTTATCTGCCCAACTCTCCAATCTCTCTATATTCTGCTGTAATCTCTGACAGTCCCCTTCACTATCTGCTACTCCACCAATCTTCGTGTCATCTGCAAACTTACTAATCAGACCACCTATACCTTCCTCCAGATCATTTACATATATCACAAACAACAGTGGTCCCAGCACAGATCCTTGTGGAACACCACTGGTCACAGGTCTCCAATTTGAGAAACCCCCTTCCACTGCTACTCTCTGTCTCCTGTTATCTAGCCAGTTTTTATCCATCTAGCTTGCACATCTTGGACCCCATGCGACTTCACTTTCTCCATCAGCCTGCCATGGGGAACCTTATCAAATGCCTTACTGAAGTCCATGTATATGACATCCACAGCCTTTCTCTCATCAATCAACTTTGCCACGTCCTCAAAGAATTCTATTAAGTTGGTAAGACATGACCTTCCCTGTACAAAACCATGTTGTCTGTCACTGACCTATCAAGAAAGGTCTTAGACAATAGGCTATTCTTTGCATAGGAATGGGGCAAAATGATGATATTGGCAAATGCAAACTGGATTGCCTTGCAAAAAATAGATGTGTATTGATTTCTAAGTAATAGTTTAACATAGGCATAAATCCTGTTACTGGGTGCAGAGATTGTGGATCAGTTTGTTCCCAATACAATGTGGTGCCAATTTATCCTGTGGCACTTTACCAGTTCCTTGTTCAAATTGCTGCTTACCAAGTCAGATATTCTGGCTGACTTATTAATATGCCATAATATATCATAAAGACATAACAAATGCATCAATTAAATAACATAAATGGCCTAATTTCCAAATATGTATGCAATGCCTCTCTTATAATAACATTGTCAAACATTAGAATGTAGTGCTGGGGTTAAGGGTGAACTGTGGATTATTCACATTTTCCCTGCCCCAACACACTTATAACAAAGTTTAAAGACTCATCGTATGAACAAAGTGAAGACAAGTACAAGGAATTAATTTTCTTGCTGTTCTTGCCAATTTGGCCATGCTGTAATGTAATGAGTCATTAATCAAAAATAATCTTCATACGCAAACAATAGTGGCTCTCATTTTTCTCTGCTATTTGTTCTATGAGTTTGGCTGGAATATAAAGGCTACAATCTTTGAAAATTTTGCCAAGTTTTGAAAATTCTGTTGAAAGATCTGTTGAACTAAGATAAAAACAAACAGAATATATAGTAAAGTTATCCTTGAGGCAGTGTAGTTGTTGAGTTCTCTATTCCGTACTTTGATTGACATCACTTTCATTCCAAATGTTTCCCATATAATGAACAACAGATCTCAATTATTGCTGAAAAAGACACACAAGAATCTACCCTGATGAATGCAAATTGAAAATCTTCCAAAATATGTCTTCTTTTCAGCAATTCTATACAGTCAAGTATGCTTATAATTTAATTTGTGAGAAAATTTTAAACAAAAATCTTGTCTAATCATGATGACTACTAGCATAACATTCCTTAGAAGGGGTGGACGCTGAGAAGTTGTTTCCGTTAGGCGGGGAGACTAGGACCCGTGGGCACAGCCTTAGAATTAGAGGGAGTAAATTTAAAATGGAAATGAGACCACATTTCTTCGGCCAGAAGGTGGTGGGCTTGTGGAATTCATTGCCATGGAGTGCTGTGGAGGCCGGGACATTAGATGCCTTCAAGGCAGAGATCGATAAATTCTTGATCTCACAAGGAATCAAAGGCTACGGGGAGAGTGCAGGGAAGTGGAGTTGAAATGCCCATCAGCCATGATTTAAATGGCGGGGTGGACTTGATGGGCTGAATGGCCTTACTTCCACTCCTATGTCTTATGGTCTTATGGTCTAACATTCCACTTGTACCATAGGTGAAAAAACAAATTTAAAAATATTATCAGCAAAAATAGTCTCAGAAATTGCTCTTGATGCCCTAAAAGCGAAGGACATTGATCATAAGTTACATATCAAAAATCTTACTTAACGCTTTATATGCATTGCTGTATGTTACGGCAAAGATTTCATACAGTTCTTTTCAAACTTCAAATCCACACTTAGATCTCAGGACAGGAACTTGTTCCAAATGTTGTCAACTGTCTGTAAAAATAAAATCTGATGTCTAACCTATTCCCACATTTGCAAAACTTGTAGACATCGTTTCTCTGAAGGTTTCCTCATGTATTACAGTTATGGGGAAACTTTGTGAAAAGTCTAGTTTGGAACAGACACAAATATAAAACGAATGCTTAATTTTTTTGATGGTAGGTTATTAATTCCTTCTGTAATTGGGTGAATGAGTTTTGACTCTGAAATTATGTTAATTGTAAATAGATTTCACTTTTTCTGTGTTAAAATAAGACTGTTACATTGTGCATCAATTAATATATGTTTTAATGTGTATTTATCAAATTATATACAAAGAAGGATCAATTATTTATACTTCTATTATCCACACTAACAATGATCTGCACGGAATAGGTTTGGTATTTCATAAATGATATTGTGTGTAATTGAATGTTTTAAACTGATTCCCTCTTGATTTAGTAGAATGCACAGGTATTATTTGGCTATGCCATGCCATTTATTACTTGTTAGCAGCGCAAATTTTTCTTTGAGTCAGGAGATAAGAGGGAAGAAGGTTTTGGATCTAAAAGACCACCTAGAGTTGGAGTTCTGAGATTATTTTCAACAAAATCCTACTTTTTAAATTGGAAAGTATGTTACTTGTATGTTGATAGAGAAAAATTATAAATGTAAATTGAGCCGCCAAAAGCTCTCTCAAATCAGAATTAATGTCATGGTGTGAGCTGGGTGGGAGTGGGGAGGTGATGTTCAGCGAGATTCTCAATTATCCACTGACCTCAGTTTTTTGCAGGTTAAAAAAAATGCATTTTCAAGTTGTATTACTGTTACTTGTTTAAACTTGGATGAGGGCACAGGGTGCAAGATTTTCTTCATTTGTGGTTAGTTAAGCTAGATGTAGAGCATATAGCAGTGAACAATTCCACAAGAAAGATTTGATTGTTTTAAATAGGGCTGGTAGGTGTATTAATATACAAAATAAGATTTGTGAGCAAAGAACCAGAATAAGGAGAATGTGTTGATAAGTTAATTACACAATATATTGATCAGAAGGGAGAATTCTAAGTTGTGATTAATGATATCAGCACATAAAACCACCAAAACAGTAAATCCTAGGTTTAAGTTGCATTTTAAGTAGCAGCTGTAATGGGGTCAGTTTGGACACTCTGTGTCAGAATTTTTGTCTTTGAGTTGTTTTGCACCAGCCAGGGTTGACACGGCATTTTGTGAAATGATTGGGGCATTTTAGAGTGGCTCCTCCCATTCTCAAACCCATCAACTCGTTACTCGCCTCTTCTACCCTCCCACTTGTTGCTCCTCTCAATCCTTTCTTTACTGTTGCCACGCCCCTCCTGAGTAGACTGTGTAGATCTATACAACTGCAATTTTCTGAAAAATCCATAAATTCTCAAATTCTGAAATCAGTGACATTCTTACTTTCCTCACAATCTTGTTCCATGCAGTTTAGTAAGATATTTTTGCAGCTCAAATAGTGTGCTCATAGCACAGGTACTGCAGAGGGAAGTGACGAGTAGATGAGTAAGTATATGAAGGGCTGGCAAGAAGGCAGTGGCATTGAGCAGCAGAATTGGTTAAGTGGGAGGGTTGGCAAACGGGAGCTATCTATAAAGAGTCACAATAGAATGAAATAAAATATAAACATTAGTTCATTTACCGCTACAGGAATTTAGAAATGTGCCCTTTTTAAACTTGCAAATTATTTGACCAGCAAAGCCTGATGGAAAACTTAACCACAGCTCTTAACTAAATTGTAATGCTTAATGTTATCTACTTTGAAATTGTACTTTTCTGGAACATAGCTAGAAAGTTAAATGAGGAAATACTAGGAAAAGAGATTAACAAAGTACAACAATACATTTGCAGAGAAAAAGGTTAAATCAAAAGAGGTGTATATGTTCCAGTGGAAGTTATTGGAAAGATCACTGTTTACAGTGTTGCAATTGCATATTAATCAATTGAAACCTGCATCTCCTTTCTAACTGATTAAAGATTCAACAGTCACCTTAGGTTTGTTCAATACATTTGCATCAGTTCTATGACCCTTTGATCTTTTACTTATAAATTTTGTCTGATGCCACCTCTCTCATTAACACTTGAAGGAAGAGTGAGGCTCCAAAAGCTTGTTTTTAAATAAACCTGTTGGACTATAACCTGGTGTTGTGTCATTTTGACCTTGCTTACTGTAGCAAAGGAAGGATATTTCTGCTCTTGATAACATATAATACATATAGAAACCAGGATGATGTCAATGGATTAACTTTGCAGTGACAATGCAGAGAGGTTGTTGCCTGTAAGAAGCACAAGTGCCCAGCACAGTTTTCCATCATTTTAATGAATAGCAAATATGCTGACAATACTCAGAAATATATGTCAAGCTACAGAAATCTAAGAAAAAGTCAATAATACTAATTCTAGTAGTGAGAAAGTCAAACCAAAGCTAAAATACGTTAAAGATTTAATGCAAATCATGAAATTTGAGAGATCTACAGAAATATAGAACAATTACAAGACAGATTACCTGAAGGATCCAAGTGACACTTAAATGTTTTTTGGAGAAATATCAATTGAGGGATCCAATGAGGATGCAGTGAGGAGGTGGTTTGAGATCAATCAAAATGGATCAAATGGGAAGGTGATGGCCTAGTGGTATTATTGCTGGACTATTAATCTAGAGACCTTGAAAGTGTTCTAAGAACTTGGGTTCGAATCCCACCACAACAGCAGATGGTAGAATTTGAATTCAATAAAATATCCAGAATTAAGAATCTAATGATGACCGTGAATCCATTATTGATTGTTGGGAAAAATCCATCTGGATCACTAATGTCCTTTAGGGAAGGAAACGGCCATCCTTACCTGGTCTGGCTTACATGTGACTCCAGAGCCCCACAATGTGGTTGACTCTTAACAGCGCTGTGGGCAATTAAGGATGGGCAATAAATGCTGCCTGGCCAGCAATACCCTCATCCTGTAAATGAATAAAGGGAAAAAAGACTCATTGAAATAAGGTTTTTACCAATTTCTAAACTTTATGTTCCAAAGAAAGGTCTCTATTATTGGTAAAAGGAAAACACAATTATAAAAAGCTATACATTTAATAAATAACCAAAAAGATTTTAGTAAAAACCCCACTCCAGTTCAAGACAACTAAAACGCAGTAGATAAAATGCACTTATTTCTCATCACGTCTTAGAACTTAACTCAAGCAGGTTTGCAACCAATGTGTACCAACTATTTTATAAATGCCACAGAATGCACAGAATACAATTCTCTCACAATGATGAAACTATGATTTTCATTTTCATCTTTTATTGATTTACAGACCTTTTTCAACTTTATGATCTAAAGTAAACATCTTAACTTACTGAATATCGCCCAATCCTTCACTTTGATATTGAAAAATCCCCATCAGTAATGTTTATATTTGATGGCTACAGCCACATTGTGAATTAATTTTGAAGGTTAACTAAATGGCACACTGATATATTTCATACATTGTTTCATTTTAAAAGGTACATGTTTCATGTTTTCATTTTCTTGAATCATAGAAACAGTTACATTATTTTCATGTATTTCTAACCAATAATGTTGCTTTATTTTTAAAATTGCTACATCAATATGATGTTTATAAAATAAATTAACATTCTTCAATATTGTAAGTTTCATGGTAGCAAAAATAAAGACACTTGGCAGGTTTCTTCCATAGCAATATTTGGATTACATCCAATGATCCACAAATTATTAAGGTTGAATATGAAGAATGGTTTTGAAAGCTCTCTTAAAGTTCTTGTTACACAGAGGATAGATGAATGGGTTCAGTGTTGAATTCATGTAACCCAACCACATTGTGACCATATGTAAATTGTAATTAACACAAGTATCACAGAAAGCAATGACTGTGAAAATCACAAAATAGGGGATCCAGCACGCCATGAACCCTACCAATATAAAACCCAATTGTTTGACAGCTTTTTTTTCTTTTACAATGAGAAGCTGTTGTACGTACTGCACAGCCCGGGAGAAAAACTTTTGCCATGATGGTTTAAATTGATTAGTACTATCAGTTCCTATAGTTTCTTCTGATTCATGAACCCAAGATGCTGCTTCTGGATGTGGACAAGAGAGAGAACCAAACTGAAGCAGCACCTTATTGAATGTTTGTGTGTCGGAGATATCTGATAGTTCATATTTTTTATCAACTGAATCCTCGACAATCACTTTATGTTCTTGTGTCATCACCCTTGTTTGTTGAGTGCGACTACTTTTATGTCTGTACGGACCACGTATAGTAAAGCACTTTAGTTTAGCTGTTGCAGCAGGACTCTCCAGGGTAAGATTTTCCCTTGAGTTTACGGTGTAATTTGAGCTTAAGTTCAGTCCCATGTTCTGATTTTGTGATTTATTGTCTCTCAACGGCCTATGGTAAAAGTCTGTTGACATCTGTTGCAGTGATGCTGAAATTGAAAAGGTACCAATGTCTTGGTTATTTTCAGCATCAAGCATTTTGATTTTTTTTAAGTCAGAACAGTCAAGCCTACACTGTGAATGTTTGCATGTATCTTTGACCCTTGCATCTGGGAGTTCTTGTGAATTTTCATCTTGCTGGTTCAGATATATTTTATGTTTTTGCCAGGATAATTTCATATTCTCTTTGAACTTATTTCTCTCTGTGCTTGAGAAGATATCACCCCCTATATTATTTTGTTGCCGGCAGTGTTTTCTTACAGCCATGTAAATTTTTGTATAATACCACAACATTAGTATAGATGGGCCATAAAAGTTCAGAACTGCAGTAAGAATTTTGAACCAGGTAACGTAACGAAATTCAGTGTCACATGTATTGTTTGTCACAGTCCTGATACCTCCATTTGCAAAGATGTGCTATCCTAAGATGGGGATGATCCAAGTCAGTGAAAGAAGCCAGGCTCCTGCAATCATTGCTGCTGCTCTGGCTTTGGTTCGATCCTTCAGATATCGCAATGGTTGACGGACTGAGCGATAACGATCCACACATAGGATAAAAAGACTAAAAATTGAAGCTGTGCTAGCCATATAATCCATAGAAAGCCAAAACTGGCAAATCACTCTTCCTAGTTTCCATTCATTTTCTAATATGTATACAATATTCAGGGGCATGACTGCCATGCCAACAAGGAGATCTGCAGCAGATAGACTAACTATGTACATGTTTGCAACAGTATGCAGTTTTCTCTTACTTTTGACCGCATACAACACCAAAACATTCATGATGACAGTGAGTAAAGATAAAAAGGCTAAGACCAGGCCGAGTAAAATTTTCTTCGCAGGAAGCTGGCGATGAAAATCAGCCATTGTGTAGTTGTCTGTTGTAAATGCTGTATAGTTTGTGGTATGTGTAATTGATCTTGCAATAATGGTCATCATGGCCAAGGAGGACTGGACTCCACAGTCTACATAAATTTTTCTGAGTCAATACTCCTGGTCGATGTGTTAAAGAACATGTCTGAAAAACAAAAGTTGGTGAGTCATTACTTAGCATTTTCATCAACCACCAAAATTAAAGCACCTAGCTGATTACATTGGGCTGAATTTTCCTAAAGTTTGGCCATGTGTCAATTTTGGGGTGCTTCTCTCTTGGAGTGTTTATCTCTGTAAGCTCTTGTGAATTTTCATGTGCAATTTTATGACACTCGTCTTATTAAATATACACTACACTTCCAATCTCATGCCATGTTGCACACAACAGCAGCAGAATTTTTCGCTGGTACGAGGACCTTCTGGCACTCATGCACCCTGCACCAGATTCAAAGCAAATCTGCATATCAGTTGAAAAGCTAAAAGCCACAGATTGCCCTTCACGAGTCCTGTGCCCAAGGATTTCTGATTGAGATGGCTGAGGGATTTGCACCCTGCTTCACAGACAGAGGCACGGAGGCCCTGGAGGGCATGGTAGTGGTAAGCAGGGCTGTCTTCTTTTCTCAGGACTGCTAGAGGAGACCATGGCACCAAAACCTGCCCACCTTATGTGAAGTTGCCACCCAGGTCAGGGCCATTTCTCCAGTCTGGAGAAACATCCAGCAGTATAGGAAGATGGTCAATGACATTCTGTGCTCTGCAAAGGTAAATCACTCTGCTACCTCACACTCATTCTAAATCCTACTGCACCAATCTCCAAAGCTTATGGTCTACCACTCTCATTTTTTAATCGGCACCTTTCCAAACCACCCCATTTTCTCCAAACTACTGACCTTTGCTGCCCTTTTCACCTCCTACTCCACCAGCAGGAACACCTCACCACTTTTACCCTGCCTGCACTACTACTAACATCTACACCAGCTACATTCATTTCACTCAATACTTGCCCTTGTCTCATTCAGGAAAACAAATGGACCATAACATGCCATAGAGGGCAAAGACACATGGTGAGATGACAGGCACTGGTTGACTGACCACCAGTGACGGAAGAATCCTTATGTTGGTGGGAGGGGCAGCATGTCGGGCCAGGCTTGGAGAGCCAAAGGGCCTGTACCTGTTCTGTAATTTTCTTTGTTCTTCTTTGCTCAGGGAATAGAGACTGCTCAAGTGACGAAGCTGAGACCTCCACATCCAGCAACTTGTGATGTACTTCACTGCTCTCCCCTTACCACCACTGTGAACACATTCTTAATGTGCTCAAGCTCTTAAAGTACAGCTCATTGCCTCTCTTGTCTACTGAAATCACAAGTGTCTTTGAAGGAACATATTGCCAGAAGAAACCAGCTCCTCTGGTCTCCAACCTTTCCTCCATCTCTGAGTAAGAAACCATAGATCCCTCAGAGGAACCACGTGTAGGACTGTCACCTGCACTCTCCACCAGCTCAGATACTGACACCTCACCTGGTGCATTAGCTAGATTAGTCTAGGAAACACATTCTGCAGAGCACATTGGCTGTCCACACAGCAGGTTGAGGAAGGAACACTCCAGGTCACTTGTTCTCAGAAAGAAGTCAGAAACCAGGTACCTGCTGAGCCTCAGACAGGAGAAGACCTTTGGACGTTGGCAATTATTAATGTTGTGCAAATGGCCAAGCAGTCACAGGTGCAGCATTCAGATTTTCTGGGCACTCAGGAAAACAGATCAAAGGTTGGAGATGTCCAACAATGTCATTGTACCACGCTGGCTCCAGTATGTCAAGGCCCTTGGGTTCATTCACCCAATCTCCAAGGCCAATAGGATCTATCATGGGGCAGGTTCTCTCGACCCTGAGACAACCCCTAGTAGGAGGGAAAGGAAAAACGAAATTCTCTGAAGTCACACAGGTGACACAGAGACAGCAAGAACTGCAGATGCTGGAAGTTAGTGTCAATAAATGTGGAGCTGGAAAAGCACAACAGGACAGACAGCATCTGAGGAGCAGGAATGTCAACGTTTCAGGCCAAAACCCTTCATCAGTATGAGGGAAGGGTAGTAGAGCCCAGATATAAATAGAGGGAAGGGATTGGAGCTGCAGGGAGGGCAGGTGGGTTGGAGATTGGTGGACACAGGTAGGGGGTTAATGTGGTTGGTCAGTGAGAAGAGTGGAGCAGATAGGTGAGTTAGAAAGTGGACAGGTTGGAGGGGTGGAGAGATTTTGAAGCTGGTGAAGTCAATCTTCAGGCCATAGGGCTGTAAGCTCTCAAGGCACAATATCAGGTGATGTTCCTCCAGTTTACGTTTGGCTTCACACTGACAGTGGAGGAGGCCAAGAATGGACATGTCACCAGGGGAGTGGAGGGGGAGTTAAAGTGGATGGAAACTGCAAGGTTGGGACACCTTAGGAATGAAGCCAGAGAAGCTCCCCTTCCTTCCTACCACAGAGTCACAGTCATAGAGATGTACAGCACAGAAAAAGACCCTTCGGTCAAACTCACCCATGCCAACCTAAATTAAACTAGTCCTTTTTGCCAGCGTTTAGCCCATATCCGTCTAACACTTCCTATTTACATACTCAACCAGATGCCTTGTACCAGACTCCACCACTTTGTTGTTAACACCCTGACTGAAGGAGTGTTACTTTTTCCTGAGTATTCATTGCAGCACAAAATCTTTTCATGTTTGAATGTGGGTGCATCAGATGTTGTGAAACCTGCCAACAATATTTGTAGCAATAAACTTATATTGCACAACAGGCAAAAAGAAGTAACAACCTGCAAATCTGCTTTTGCTTTTGGGAATAAAATGGGAATTGCTGCTTTTCCAGTATCAATACATTTACATTCAGTGAATGATGACTTCACCCAATGAATTGGATGTGGGTGTCAAATAAATCCAATTTGGCTTGTTGTGTCCAGCACTTCTGTAGTCTATGATGGTGAAGGTTGGTATTCTCCTTTCAATGTCCTCACCTTCTTCCTTGGAACAATGCTACCACCTTTGTCGCTCTTCATCATCAATCACATCCTCTTCGTGTCTGCTCCAGTTGCCTATAGAACAGCATGCAAGGATATGCAGCATATGGTCTACACCAAGGAATCCCTAGAGCTGTCCAAGAAGAGGATTTTGTCTTGAGGAGATCTAGTCCGGCTCCAGTAAACAAATGGATTGCATCATCTCTATACCCAGCCTTAGTCAGGACCTTGTGTACTGGAGTCATCAGCAATGCTCGGAGAGGGTAGTCCTTGTGACCCACCAGTCATCCTGGTAAGAAATCCTGCCCTGACATGAAACAGGAACATGAGACTTGGCACATTTGCAAGTACTGGAAACCAGATATATTAATACACAGCATCTTGTTCTTTACAGACAGAAAAAACATGTACACACATGGCAACTGTTTCAACTGAACAAAACAGGAGATCATTCACAGGTTCACTTCTCAGAGCTGCTATAAAATTTAATGGTGGCTCAGTGGTAGCACTGTAGCCTCACAGCACCAGGGACCTGGGTTCAATTACACCCTTGGGCAACTGTCTGTGTGGATTTTGCATATTCTCCCTGTGTCTGCGTGGGTTTCCTCCCACAGTCCAAAGATGTGCGAGCTGGGTGGATTAACCATGCTAAATGGCCTGTAGTGTTCAGGGATGTGTAGATTAGTGGCAATAGATCTGGGTGGAATGCTCTGTGGGTCAGTGTGGACTTTTTGGGCCTAAGGGTGCATACTCCATGGCAATCAGAGTCCACTAACAACCACATTATAAATGCTGGATTTTCCCTTTGAATCTTTATTATTGTAAATTGTCATGACTCACTGGGGCAGCATGTTGGAAATCAAGGTCTGCTATTCCCAATACCATCACAAATGTTAATGATTTTAAAATTAGTATACAAGTTGTCCCAATTTACATGATTTTCAGATCTAGGTTGATAGAAAGCACCAACCAAGTTTCTGTATTTAATAAACATTACTATTTATTATTAGTAATAAGACCGTAGTTACATGTAGACAGCTACGTTGCTTTATAACAATTCAAATTAACTCCCTTAAACATACACTCAGACAAACAGACAGATAGATAAATCAGACTATGTGCAGAGAAAAATTGGAAGGTAATTCAATGGTTCTGATTCACTGGTTGCTGAGAGGATCCTTATGATTCTTCTGCTGGTCAGAACATTGCTTTTGAGTTATCTTTATCCAAATGCTTCCACTGGTGAGCAAGACATGCAGGATGTTGGTTGACTCATAAAAGGTCTCTGACTTTTCAGTAAAAGTCACAGCTTCCAATAACTGTTGAAAGAAAAATTACTTTTTATTTGGTTTAGGGTGGCACGGTGGCTCAGTGGTTAGCACTGCAGCCTCACAGCCCCAGAGACCTGGGTGCGATTCCAGCCTCGGGCAACTGCCTGTGTGGAGTTTGCAAATTGTCCCATGTCTGTGTGGGTTTTCTCCGGGTGCTCCGGTTTCCTCCCATAGTCCAAAGATGTGCAGGCCAGGTGAATTGGCCATGCTAAAATTGCCTGTAGTGTTCAGGGGTGTTGTGGGTTACAGGGGGATAGGTCTGGGTGGGATGTTCCAAGAGGCGGTGTAGACCTGTTGGGCCAAAGGGCCTGTTTCCACACTGTAGGGAATCTAATTTAATTTAATCTAATCTAAAATAGGTTTTGACTGCAAAGAACAGAGAGACAGCTCCTGTGCTGGTGGAGTTCAAAACAATTTGTGTAATTTGCTCCAAGTTCCAAGCTGTTCAGTTAACTGAAAAGTAATCACACTGTTGTTGGCAGGCAAAAGGCTTTTGTTATTGATAACTGGTCACTACTCCATAGACCAATTTTTTTTTGTCACTCAGTCACATCTGTACACAGAATGCCTTGGCTCTAATTTGTTAGCAACCATTTCCATTACTGCTTGTTCAAACAGCAGTTTACACGGTACAAAGTGTGGAGTTGAATCAACACAGCAGGCCAAGCAGCATCCTCGCGCCTGAGATGCTGCTTGGCCTGCTGTGTTCATCCAGCTCCACACTTTGTTATCTTGGATTCTACAGCATCTGCAGTTCCCATTATCACTGAAGCAGTTTACACGGTGTTTGCCACGTGTGGCAGGTTACTTGGCATTTAAAAATATGCATTTTTTGAAACAATGCTTTTAAAATAGTTCTTTCCCATTTTAGTTTATGATCTGAAAAAGCACGATAAAAAGGAACAGTCGCTACAAAATGTTCCGAAGAGTGCAAGTTGAAATGTTTCAACGTGATTTGTCTTTATTCAGCAGAAGATAATATGGGCGAACTTAAGCAGAAAATGCCAGTGTCATTTCTGTTGAGTTTCACAGAAAGCTTCTTTTTGTGAGGCCTAGTGAGCGTTCTTCCACTATCATCCCAAGCCTGTTTCATTAATTATGTACCATGTTCCTGTGGTGCCCCCTCATTCAATGCTAGCCTGCTTTTCTCCTGGCCAGAGATAAAAGTACTCACCTCTGCTGGGATATCCAGGAACCTTAGCACCAACGCTGTATTTAAACGGCCATCGTGAACCCAGGCAAGGGTTGGCAGTCTGGAGCTGCCCTGCATGGTTTGTAACAAATGCCCCAGATAAGGGGAAATTGGTGACTCACTTGGTGGACAGGAACCTGGTGATGTTGGTACATGTTGTGCAGAGGATGGCTGTTGTCTTCCCCAGAACTAGCAGAAGAGGCCACCATGTGCCAACCTTGGTGGCAGGTGATTGTCAGCCAGGACAGTGATATCTCAATCACCTGGAGGAATGCCCAAGATGGTCAGTGCCCTTCTTCATTCACTTGGGCAAGTACCACCATCTTATGTCTGCTTTCTCACACTTAGTCTATGTCTGCTATTGCAGCCATCTCCCAGCAAAGCTTACGCTTTACCACTCATACAATCACAACATACAATATCTTCCCACACTCACTCTCACCTACTCCAACTCGACAAACTAGTAACCTTGCATGGCCTTGGGGCTGTCACTCACATTCCAGACGTCTTGGGACATTTCCTCTCTCTGTATCACCATTAACAGCTCTGCCAGCCAATTTCATTTCACGCAATCTCTTCCTTTGTCTCATTCCAGGAGGAAACAGCCCATAGTTAGGTACAAAGAGGCAAGACAGGTTATGGGGTTTCCAACATTCAGCCCCTCATACCTCAGTGGGGCAATCATCCTGACTGTGACTGCCCTGAGCAGCTGACTGACTGTGATCCATCCCTAGACTGATCCTGTAGGCTGCTCTTGACTTACTGCACCAGGAGCACCTGCCTTTCGGGGGACTTTACTGAGGACTACTCCCCTTAGACTAATGCTGGGAAACATTCCTCTTTTTGACTGAATGGAGCTATAAAGTGGTGCACCCACCACCATTCTCCATGAAACCCGCCCCCCCAACCCTCCAACTAAGTCTTGGTACTAGGATCACTTTGAACAGAAATACCTGAAGTTTCACAGAGACAAGTATCTAAATGTAGCTTACTAATTTGATAAATTTATGTAAAAAGCATATGGTGTCCCTGACTTTAATAGCAGGCCCAGGGGGTGAGTTTTTTGTGTCTCAATCCATGTTGAAATGGAGGTAGATAGGTGGAGACACCGTGAGACACAAGTCTGGGTTTCTCATCTTCACCTCATAATGGATTAACACATTGTGGAGCTGGCGGACCACAGCAGGCAAAGCAGCAGCAAAGGAGTAGGATAGTTGATGTTTCGTGTTATCGCTGACTCCAGCATCTGCCATTCGTGCTATCTCTTCGCTTCATAATGGGGCTTTTTTAAAAGGAAGGCATAAGGCTTGGGCACTGAGTCCACTTACCACAAACCAACTCTTGCATATTCCATTGCAGGGATGGGCATTTTACACTCCCCCACCTCTTCCCCACCAAAACTACTGTTATTTTTCTATGGGTCAGGGTTTGGCACCTTTGTCGTAGATGACATTGTTTTTGGCATCTCAGCAGAAGCTTAGTCTGAAGTTAAATTCTTGACAGCTCAATTCAGACATCGTTGACAATTTCACATGACATAATGTGCTGGTATATGACAAGTGAAAAGCATTTTTAATTGTAATTAGCTTTTATTAAGGAAAAGTAAATGGTCTTTAAATTGACCAGCATTGTGAAAGTATGCGAATGAATTGGAATACTTTACCAAGAGAAAAGAAACATTTTACTGTGATTCTGTAAGTCTCTTGTGAGGTCACAGATGGATTATTCAGCGCAGTTTTCATTTTGTTATCCAAGGAAGAATATGCAACCTTTAAAGTGTTCATGAGGCCGATTTCTGAGATGAGTGGAATTGCCCTCTGAGGAGAGATTGAGCAGATTAGACTTAGATTTCCTGGAAATTGGAAGAATGAAAAGTGATATCATTGAAACTTACAAAAATTCTTACAGAGCTTGATGGGGTAGATTTGAGGGAATTGTCCCTTGGCTGGAGAGTCTAGAACTGGGTACTCTATAGGTTGTGGATGCTTAGTTGCTGAGTGGGTTCAAGACAAAGATTGATAGACCTTTAGATATGAAAAAAAATCAGGAAGCTGCCAATAGTGACAGAAGTTGGAGTTGAGTTAGAAGAACAGCTATGCCATCCTGAATGGCAACGTGGGCTTGAAGGGTCAAGTGACCTAATTCTATTCTTCGTTGAGCTTACGTTTCAGAAATGCTCCACACTGCTTGAGTTTTTTTTTAAGGACATGCATTGAAAGGTTTTGGAGAAACGATGAATAAAAATGGTACAGATATTGAAAATGTAACATAGTACTTCACACAGTTTCCTGTCACAGGATTAAATAGGTGATCTTTGAAGACTTGCCTACAGTAACAGTTGCTTGTAAATACAGATAACAAGATGTAGAGCTGGATGAACACAGCAGGCCAGGCAGCATCAGAGGAGCAGGAAAGCTGAGGTTGTGGGTCTGCACCCTTCTTCAAAATGGGGGAGGGGAAGGGGATTCTGATATAAATAGACAGCGGGGAGGTGGATGGAAGGCGGATAAAGGAACAGATAGGTGGAGAGGAGACAGACAGGTCAAGGTGGGGATGGAGCCAGTAAAGATGAGTGGAGGTGGGGAGTTGGGATGGTGGTTGGTCCGTCAAGGGAGGATGGGCAGGTCAAGGAGGCGGGAATGAAGCTGGTAGGTAGGAGGTGGGGGTGGGAGTTGGTCAGTGAGGTGGGAGAAGTGGATAGGTGGGAGAAAAGATGGACACGTCAAGGAGGCGAGGACAAGCTGGACTGGTTTTCGGATGAAGTTGGGGGTTGGGAGATTTTGAAACTTGTGAAGTCCACATTGAGACTGGTTCAAGCCACCTCAACTCTCCCTCCCACTCCTTGGTCGACATGTCCATCCTGGGCCTCCTCCAGTTCACAACGATGCCACCCAAAGGTTGCAGGAACAGCACCTCACATTTCGCTTGGGAACCCTGCAGCCCAATGGTCTCAATGTGGACTTCACTAGCTTCAAAATGTGAATAGCTCTTGTGCTGTTCAAAATTAGAAACCTGGTTCACCTGGTTCTCCTGGTTCATGATGCACCTTGTTTATTCAGATGTTGCTTTCTTCTTAAAAAATCTGAACATACCTCTTTCAAAACATATTCACTTGAAACATTAAAAGAAATTTAAGCTGCAGCTCTTGATCATTTCTTCACTTGGATGATGGTCAGCTGACAAAAGTTTCAACTTGCCTTAATGTATAAGATTGAGTAACAATTTTATAGGCTTATACTTGAAAGTACCAACTTTGCGTCAGATTTAAAAGTTAGTGTCCAAACTGCTCCTTTTTTTTGGAAAAGATGCAGCAGGCATTTTATCCTGATGCTTAATGCAAGCTGCACCCTATCCAGTAGCTCTGAGTGTTAACACAGTGAACAAAGTGGGGAACAGTGCTTTCGCCCAGCATAAACAGCCTTAGGCATTTAGCCCTAAAATACACCCGGAGAAAAGAAGAGTTTTCTTACCAAAAGCATTAAGTTTGGAGACTCTTCCATAAGTCAACAAATCTGGAGTACTGCATTTAATACCAATTTTGTTGGTACTTCACAAATTTAAAAAAAAGCATGGCTGAATTGAATAATCTTGAATAAGCTGCACTGGGGAAATCTCTTTGGTGCTAGTAAATTGTATCTGCAGCACAAAACATCTTGGAATTTTATTTTTTAATTCCTTATAGGCACACAGGTTATAACGTCTAGTAGAAGTGAAGTCATTGTGTACACTGTAGGAGTGACTAAGCTACATGAGCAAGAGTCAAGTCATTTCAAATATAAATTGTAATTTTAGCAGTTGGAATTCAGACTTTGAGTAAAGCTTAATTTCAGATTTTTGAGTTTTAGTTTACATTTCTACCAATCATATATTACTAATGAAAGAAATTTGTCTCCATTCCATTGGGCAAGAGTTAAACGAAGTCTGTTTATATTGGTAATGTGTTTGAACTGTTGTTATAAACAAGTGATATTTCTCATTGGTAAATAACATTTTGAACTTCAGTCTATAGTGGGCTGCAAACAGTGTGTGGGTGGATGTTTATGTGCATGGTGCTTCAAGATTTAAAATACTACTATATTAAACAAATCATTTAAAATTGCACTGATTCGTGACTGCAGGCAGATTTCACCAAATGCAACAGATCGAGTCACAATTTTATAGACTTATACTTGAAAGTACCAACTTTGCATCAGATTTAAAAGTTAGTGTCCAAACTGCTCCTTTTTTTTGGAAAAGATGCAGCAGGCTTTTTATCCTGATGCTTAATGCAAGCTGCACCCTATCCAGTAGCTCTGAGTGTTAACACAGTGAACAAAGTGGGGAACAGATATTTTGTTGTAACTAGACTTTTATCTAATATAATAATGAGAGCATTTCTGAATCAAGAAAAATCACAAAACGTTTAAAAAATTATATCAGTTATCTTTTATGACATGAAAAATTATTTCAATATTTCACAATCAGAACCATTTTTAGAAATCAATTAAAAAATTAATTCAAAATTCAGCATTAAAATGTTTGTCAGATGGAATTGGTTTAAAATGGTGCCAGATATTGAGAAGGAACTGAATTACTTTAAATAAATACGGAAGTGGAAAATTATGATCTTTACACTTTTGGTAACAATAATTCAGGTATATTCATATTAAGATCCAGCTGTTACTTCTCAGCATTCAACAGAAATTACACAAATTATTGCAAGAGCAAATATATACATCTGATTACACAGAGCTAGGTGTTCTAAGTGCAGGAAATCAAAATTATTAATGCAAAATTCCTTTCAGCCTAAGATGAGATTGAAACTCAACCAACTTTAAATTCTGAACAATGGTCGTTGTGTTAAGAGCTACAAGAACAGCTGAGAAATATTTAAAATGAAAATTCAGAATAATATCAGCAGCCCAGCTTATTTTCTAATTAGTGTGAGATCTGGATATAATACAGGCAGCTTGGACACAACAGTAGAAACCCATCTCATGGCTTTGCTTTAACCAAAAGCCCCAGTCCAGACTCTCATGCGTAATCCTGGCTGACAATTTAATTCAAGAATAAGGAAAGCCATCTTTTAGAAGAGATGTTAGATCATGACGTTAAACAGCTGCTTAGAAAGGTGGATACAAAAGACCTGAAAACTGGTCTCTTCGTGTTCTGCCAGTATTTATCTCTCAATGATAATCAATGACTCCAATTACTTCCCTAATTGGAATCTGTAGTACCTGGTTGTATGTGATTATTTTTTAAATTCATTCATATGATGTGGGAGTTGTAGGTTGGGCCAGCATTTATTGATTATCCCCAAATGCCTTTGAGAACATGTTAGTGACCTGCCTTCTTGAACGGCTGCATTTCATTTGGATTAGGTAGGACTCAAAATGTCTTAGGGAGAGAGTTTCAGGATTATGACCCAGTAACATTGAAGCTGATATATTTCCAATCAGGATGGTGAGTGGCGTGGAGAGGAAGTTGCAGGAGATGGTGGGAGCAAATTACTGCAGATGCTGGAAACTAAACTAAAACCAAAAATTGCTGAAGATCACAGCAGGACAGGCAGCCCTCTCAGAGTTAAAGTAAGCTAAGTTTCAAGGCTAGATGATTCTTCATCAGCAGCTGTCCTTGTCCTTCCAGATGGTAATGCTTGTGGGTTTGGAAGGTGCTGTCGAAGCAACCTTGGTGAATGTTTGCAATGCATTGTGCAGATGGTACACAATGCTGCTACACAATATCAGTGGTGCAGGGAACGAATGTTTGTGGATATGGTGCCAATCAAATAGGCTGCTTTGCCCTGGGTCATGTCAGACTTTTCAAATATTGTTGGAGCTGCGCTCATCCAGGAAAATTAGGACTATCCCATCACCCACTTGGTGTGTGCCTTGTAGAATGCAGACAGGCTTCAGGAGTCAGGAAGCTAGTTATTCACTGCAGGATTCCTAGTCTCTGTCCTACACTTCTAGAGAATTTATACCGCGGGTCCAGTTCAGTTTCTGGTCAATGGTAACTCCCAGGATGATGATAGTGGGAAATTCAGAGACGGTAATGCCGTTAAATGTCAAGGGTCAATAGTTCCATTCTCCTATGTTGGAAATGATAGTATCTGTCATTTGTGGGGCTTTTTTTTCCTTTATTCATTCATGGGATAAGGGCATCACCGACTAGGCAGCATTTATTGCCCAGCGGGCAGTTGAGAGCCAACCACATTGCTGTGGATCTGGTATCACATGTAGGCCAGACCAGGTGAGGACGGCAGTTTCCTTCCCTAAAGGACATTAGTGAACCAGATGAGTTTTTTCAACAATTGACAATGGATTCATGGTCATCATTAGGCTCTTAACTCTCCATATTTATTGAATTCAAATTTCACTATCTGCCATTGCGGAATTCGAAACCAGGTCCCCCGAACATTATCTGCGTCTCTGGATTAACAGTCCAGTGACAATATCACTAGGCCATCGCCTCCCCCTAAAGTTACTAATCATTTATCAACCCAACCCTGGTTTTGCTGCATTTGGACTTTGACTGCTTCAGTATCTGAGGGGTCAAGAGCAATGATGAACATTGTGCATTCTTCAGCATTCAGCATTGTGTCAACTTCTTCCCTTATGATGGGGAGGAAGTCATAGGTGAAGCAGCTGCAGATTACTGGGCCTAGGACACCACTTGAGGAACTCAAACTGTGGTAAGATTAGCGTCTTGAGCAGACAGTGTGTTTGAATTGCTGCTGCATGAGCTGGGAATAAAGCTGAGAGAAACTGCTGCATTGGTACTTCAGAAAGCATGGAAAGCATAATTCTGACATGTGATCATATTTTGGGCAGCTGGTGGGAAAGTGGAGTTGCTGCAGAAGATCAGCCGTGACCTTACTGAATGGTGGATTGGGCTGACAAAGCCCCAAATTCTACTGCTACTGCTTCTGTGCTCTTATCGATTACATATTTCACAACCAAATATGAGTGGCTGATCTTAATATAGTGGATTCTTTGGATAGGCAGTATTTTAGGGCAGGCTGAATAGAAGGCACTGTATAAATATAACATTTTTTTTTCTATGGGCATTATAGAATGTTTGTAGCTGAAACAATTAGGGTCAACTTGGTTACTCTTTGATCTAAGATAGTACAAATATAGTGACAATTGGAATTTGAAATAAATGCTTAATAGTAATACAAGGCAGAAAGCAGGGTTGATAAGGTCACTCAGTCATATTTTATATCAAAAGTTAAAAACAAAAACAGGAAATTCAGCTTTAAACAAATCGAAAGCTTTTCATTGGATGGTTAGAGAAGCCAAAATATTTAAAACAGATGACTGAAATATCAAACAATTAACATTGAGTTGGCTGCTATAAAACCACAAAAACTAAGCGCTGCTCCCATAAACTAGGTGAAGTTCATCACCAAGCATTTTTGCAGTTCAAAAGTTTAGGGTTTAATTATTTCATTAGACTCTTACAGAGGGCTTTTGAAATATTTGCACGGAGGCTGGTCCTGTCACCAAGTTACCCCTTATTTGGTCGTGGCTGTGGGCAACCACTTTGGAATCAGTAATCTGGTTATATTGTTCAGCCAAGACTTTCTGGATTGGTCCACGTTAACAACGCCAATCAAAAACCTCATAGTCAATGAGGGCCACCTTGTCCCAATCACTATAGTTTCACTCAGTGACGAGATTATGGTTGCGTTATAAGATGGTATCAAAACTGGATACTTTTTATGCCTTTACTGCCTTGATGTTAAGCACAAACTGGGTGGATCAGAGAGGAGAGAATTAGATCAGGAAGACTGCAACTCATTACAGAATCTACTTAAGTTTTTCTTTCTCTGATTGTCCCTAAAATGCTCCTGTACAGACATTGCTGATTGTTTATTTACATGATGAAAATGTATCCCTTGATTTCATAAAATAAAATGACTTAATTCTCAATAATCTATGGAGATATTCTTTAAACTCGATTGAAGATTAGAACTACTTATTTTGAAAATATCTTTCTTGAACTTCAAATGTCTATCAAATAATAATTTAGTATTTACCTTGTTTAAATTTTATTTGTATGTTAACACTATTGCTTATTGATATGGTGTTTGGAGGATATTTTACTTGATGTTTACGTAATCCTTCTCCACCCTCGTTGGTCTATGATTAGTGTGCTGCATATTTGTCAGAACTGGCTTCTCTTCTGTTGTCGACCTACAGTAGGTACCACTGCATAAGTGCCTTCAGTGGTTCCTTCACAAGAACCTCTAAATCCAGTGGCAAGACAGTCCAAAACTATAGCATCATCTCCCAAGCCAATTTACCCAGCATCAAGGCACTAATCAATCAAACCTGACTGTATTGCAAAGGACTTGTTATTTGGATTTCTCTCTCTACTCTCCCAAAACAACTGCTCTACTCAGAACTCGGTCACAACAGCCATCTCTCAGAATGACAGTGGAATACTTCAGGGATGTCCTCAAAATATTCCTGGAATTTATACATCCCCATGATGCATGGGAGTTCCTGGTTTGTGACTGACCAAAATGAAGAAGGTTCACTTGGAAAGGTAGCAAATGCATTGAGTCATAGAGGTCTTCAGCACAGAAAAAGGTGCTTTGGCCCATCAAGTCTGCACTGGTCAAAAACAACCACACAACTATTCAAATCCCATTTTGTAGCATTCGGCCTTATGTGTCTTGGCTTCTTAAATGTTATGATGGTTTCTGCCTCTAACAGCCTTTCAGGCAGAGTTCCAGATTCCCATATTCTGGGTGAAAAATCTTCTCCTCCCATCCCCATTAAACCTCCTGCCCTTTACCTTAAATCTATGCCCTGTGGATATTGATACCTCTACCAAGGGGAAAGGCTTCTTCCTGTTTACTCTATTGTTGCCCCCCCCCTTATAATTTCAACATCTCAGTAATGTTCCCCATCAGTTTTCTCTGCTCCAAGGAAAATAACCCCAGTCTGTCCAAACTCTCTTCATAACTAATACTTTCCAGCCCAGGCAACATCCTGGGAAATCTCCTCAGCACCCTTTCCAATGTAATAACATTGTTCCTATGACATGGATTCCAGAACTGCACACAATACAGTAGCTGTGGCACAACCATCATTTTATACAGTTCAGCAATAGCCTCCCTGCTCTTAAACTCTTTGCCTCAGCTAATAAAGGCAATATCCAATGTGCCTTCTAAAACATATTATCTACCCAAACTGTGAATTTAAGGGACTGGTGAATATGTGCATGGAGGTCCCTTTGATCCTTGGTACTTCTGAGGGTCCTACTAATCGTTATGTATTCCCTACCCTTGTTTTTCAAGATACTTAATTGTGTACATGAATAAGCTAAGCCAAAGAGAATGCACAAACCTCATCTAACTACCATCTAGCCAACTCATCACTGCCTTGCGTGTGGCAGCCTGCAGATCACATTCTGGGATTTCCAGCCATCTCAGAGCCCACCAGAGTGGATCATAGCAGTTCTTCCTTAATCCTGAGTGATTGCCCAAGAAGAAGTGGGAATAGACAACTGATAAGAAGAAAATGAACAAATGTGCATGTGATTTATTTCAGAACTGGAGACAGGGCTCACATACCTCTCTCATTACCTAATTTCTCCATTTTGAGTATAACAGTCCTTGATCCAGGATTGATTGTCTTTCTCATGTGCAATAAGTCACATTCCCAGACATGTATCTTTGAAAGATTTCCCTATGGACACGTGTGATTTCTTATTCTGTTCCTTACTCTCTAGCCTGGACAGCAATATTAAAGCAGCTGTCTTGATAATTCATTCCTCAATTCTTCAATACTCTTCACGCATTCTTCAATAATGGTGTCTTTCTCCAGTTACAGAAAAACATGGCAACATTGTGTTGAAAAATGAGCCTCTTTCTGTCATCCAGAACTTAGGAGCAGAAGTAGGAGATTAATCTTCTCAAGCTTATTTCAACGTTCAATTATAATATGGCTGACTTGTATCTTAGCAACAGTAAACAGCAATGCTTCAATAAATAAGAAGTTGCATATCATGTTGTTCCTTCCAGCTACAGACTAGAAAATAAAGATTACAAGCATTTAGATTTATAAACACAATTGGATTTCAACATAACCACTTCAAAAGACTGATAAGACCCCAATAAAATGTTTATCTTGCAGCTAATGACATAATAGTGGAAGATCATCTCCAAAACAGAAGAAAAAGTCTGGAAAACTTTACTATTCAATGTAATACAATGTGGTGTTTCTACCACAAACAGTGGGTTTAACTGGAAGCAGCCAGACTTGCAGAATGTGACCTTCCCCAAAGCAATGGCACAAACTCTGAAACCTCATTCATTGATATATTTAGTCACAGTAACCCATGGACTTACTTCTGGCCAAAATCAAGTGCCTTATCTGTTTTTTTCCCATCTAATGAATATAAATCACTTAAATCTCAGGTGCAGGCAGTGATAGAAATGGAAAGTATTTGAAATCACATATTGTACAGTAACAAATCCACATTGCAATGCGGGTGAAATAGATATCTATTGTACACTAAAATTGTTATTAAAGCAATTTATAACTGAAGACGAATTGAAACATTCTCTGTCGGACTGTAAAGCCAAGTGCATTATAAAAATAGCAGTAACTTAGAGAAGGGTATGTCTTGAGCTTTGCTCTCCAATTGCTTGTTTGAGACTCCCATTTTCAAATACAAGCAGTCTAGCAACATTCTATTTTTACATCTTGGCGTACATCTCTGGTGATCTTCCTTCAGTCACCTCTTTAAGTTCTCATGCCCAAATTAATAATTTAATTTATTGTTCAAATGCTGTTATACCTGTAAGTGGGGCAGCAATAAAAACTTTACAATTGTAACTGCAACATCAGATTTAGTTAACTAACTACAGTAGCTCTCTATCATATGTTAAGAGTTAATGCCAACAAAGACTGGCCGAAAAAGCCATCCCCTGAGCGTTGCTGGGTGCCACAGAAGATCTTAAGTCAGCTGCAATGTTCATTCAGATATTAAGGTTTACAACTAAATTTAACAGATTTTGGCTCAACATGCATATCATGGATTTATCCCCCACCTCACCTTAACTGGTGATTTTTTCCTGCTGGCACTTAGTGCCAAAGAGGCAATCACATATCACACAAAAAAAACTCACCTTTCTGCTTGACTTGCTACTTAATACATGCCTTGTTCACTTTGATCCAGCAATGGGTTTGGGAATCCAGCTAGCTGTCGACATCTAATTCATAATCTCCTCCCTGAATGTTATTAGTTATTTGTTTGCTTAAAAAAAACCTGATTTTTAGGAGCACCAATTTTGGCTGCACAGGTTTTTAGTTAGAACAATCCCAAATTAATGCCACTGTCCTGTATTCTCCTCTCTAATGTTATATTTCTTAGTTTCAAATATTTATCCAATGTTCAATTACAAGATGCAATGCCTCCGCCGTAAATTATTCTTCAATCCATAACTAAGTTCAGAAATTTATACTAGCCTCACTGCAAACACTCAGTAATGATCTTCTGGTATGGGCATTTCGAGTAGAGGAAATATTATGTACCTACTAATTCTGCAAACCTCTCAACACTTTTAAATTAAATTAAACACAATTAAATGTCTTTTTAGCTTTAAGCGTTCCACTGGAAACAGTCCCAGTACCACAAGATTTTCTTCATGATTACAACTTCACATTCCTTCCTTGAAAATCTACATTGCATGCACACACCCCCACCCCACCGACTTCAATTCTCTTTTTATGATGGGATTCATAAAATTGCACCTTAATCTATATAAATTCACCTGATTTATTTACATACACAGTTGCAGGGATGGCTTTTACTTTCATTCTTGGGATATGGTTGACACTGTTGTTTATTGCTTGTGCCAAGTTGAATGTTAGAAGATGGTGATGAAGATCAAGATTTTATCTTGAAGTAATGCAGTCCAACTAGTGAAAACATTCCCCAAGCGCTGTCAGGTGGAAAGTTCCATAAATTAGACAATATGTAAATAGCAGACTTGTTTAACGAATAAGAAAGTGTAGAGCTGGATGAACACAGCAGGCCAAGCAGCATCTTAGGAGCACAAAAGCTGACGTTTTGGGTTTGTTTAATGAATACATAGTTTAAATTTGAATGATAAACATCCCAATGGACAATGCTAGGTTCTCCCATGATCACATGATGTTTACCACACATCTTTATCACTAGTCTTTGGGATTTTGCAAAACATTTCATCAATTTACATTCCAATTCTTGCAGTTATCAGAAGAGATAGAAAGCAGTGCTAATTCCAACTAATTGCTACAAAATTCATAATGTCAGTTTTAGTATAAAGTTAGTTATGTATGAAATTTAATGGTTACACTTAATGTTAAAATTCTTTAGCCAACAAGTTGTGAGCAGCTTCTTTCTTACCTGACCTTGGAATGACAAACAAGACCCGTCTATCTTGCAGCTGTAATTATAATCCCTTCTATCACCATGCTGTGTGTGTGTGTTTTAAACAGAGATTGCTTTGAAAATGAAATTTATGTCCCTATTCTCCATATTTTATTTCATAAAACAACAGCTCTTTAAATTCCGTTATAAAACTGAAACTCAATTACTTTCCCAGCTCATGAATCTTCTCTGAATTCCTGAAGTTTTACAAAATATCTCAGTCCTTCCTCCTTTGATCCTTGGACGAATTCATTTGAATTATCATTATTGAGGCTTGCTTGTTTAGATTGTGAAGCTGGCATTGTTCATTTTCACAAAATCAAGTTAGTGCCCTGTAGAGATTATCTGCTTACTGTTTGTCGTTCAGTCCCCCTTACCAATGGGACAGGGGCTCCTCTCCACTATCTGTAGCCTTTTATTTTGAAAGAATTCAACAAAATCTCTTAATGTTAGGTGTAGATTGCATTTCTTAATTTCTCCATATTCAATTACTTAAAGAATCTACATTGTTGTGGGATCATTCTTCTAATTCTTGAAAAGTTACAAACTTTGGGCTGAACGCTCCTAAACATCTCTTATCAGACTGCCTTTTACACTTAACAGCCTAAACTTTTGGAGTAGATCTGTAGTTCAGTTTGTGGATGTTGAGGTTGGTTGGCTCGCTGAGCTAGTTTGTTGTTTTGCATACGTTTCATTACCGTGCTTGGTAGCATCCTCAGTGCAGATATCGGCTACTGTGAATTTGTACAAAACTTACTGTATTTTAATTTGTGAGATTCTTTGTTCATGGTGGCTCAGTGATTAGCAATGCTTTTCCCACAGCACCAGGGACCCAGTTTCGATTCCAGCCTCGGGCGACAGTCTGTGTGGAGTTTGCACTTTCTCCCTGTGTCTGCGTGGGTTTCATCCAGATGTTCCACTTTCCTCCCACAGTCCGAAGATTGCAGGTTATGTGGATTGGCCATGCTAAATTACCCACAGTGTTGAGGTGGAAAATGCAGGGATAGGGCAGGGGGTTGGTCTGGGTGGGATGCTCTTCGGAGGGTTGGTGTTGGCTCAGTGAGCAGAATGGCTCACTTCCACACTGCAGAGATTCAATGGTCCATTACCTTGGTTTATCTTATTCTCAAAGCCACCATTGTTCTAACTTATGAACCCACTCCAATGCTGAACTGAATTTATTTTCGTTACTGCAACTGAAATCTTCTCTGCCATTTTTAAGCCAATGAAAAAATCCACAGCCAGTCATTCTGTGCCACCTCTGGCCAAGCGGTGCCCCAGCATCAATGTTCTTGTCTGTCATTTACTTCCTCCTCATCCTCATCCAGTTATGAGGGAGTGAGATGAGTCAATTAGCAACTTTGACTCATGCATTGACAATTTGTGTTTTTATTGGATTGCACACTTCAGCCACAAATAAAGCCAAGCTGCTTTGATGTGTTTCAACTCTTACATCAAAGGGAAGAACACTGCCTTATGTCTCTCTTGTGCTGATGAGAACAATTAATCCAACACCATCACAACTTCCCCTAATTGACAGGCTGAAGCCTTTCCAAAGCTAATATCTCAACAAATTTCATATTCATCAGCCCAGTGTCCTACAAACAAAATTCTTTGAGTAAGCTTTTCCTCTGTCTATAGTCTAATCAAATCAGTGTTTGGGTGGTTGCATCAAAACATTTTAGCAAAGGTTAAATCCTGTGTTATGGATAGAACTATATTCACACCATTGGTGTTACAATTTTGCTGGTATTTTGTTGTAAGTAGGATCGAGCCATTTAAGCAAATATTTAAACCTCATTGGTGAAATAACTCCACAGAGGCCAGCATCCCATCACCAAGTCATCTTTATTTATCTATGCATAGTACTTGACACTGGTTTGGCTTCCTCAGAGCCAGCTCTCTGAGTGAACAGAACCTGTGGTGCTCCTCAATATATCTGTCAGCCAGGGCTCTCTAGTTGTGACTATTAATCTGGTCCAATCAGGGAACTCATAATCTATGAGGTCCATCTGGCTAACCTTGTTACAATCACTACAATAGGCAAACACAACATTTTACAGAATTTACTCTGCTTTCTCTCCGCAGATGCTGCCAGACCAGTGAATTTCTCCAATTATGTCTGATTTTGTTGCAGTGTTTCCTTTGTTACTTTGTGAATTCTGTAAATATGTACTATTTATAAAAATACAATGATCTGGATTTTGATCCTAGCAGTGAAAGAATAGCTTTCACCATTCACCTCTTATGCAGTTTCTCAGGGAATCTCCATATATTTGTCAATGAAAAATCTTATTCATTCACCAACTGGTCGTGTACCTGGGATCCTGTACAGTGATCTGGCATGTCTCTGAGCAAGATATGCAGAAACAAATCTCTCTAACCAACCAGACTGGAGGATTCTCACGAACTGCAAACTGTAAATCAGGAAGTAAAAGTCAAGAAGTAAAAGTTATATTTAAATAATTGAACATGAAGAAAAATAAAGATCAGAATAGACATACTCTATTAATGAACACAAATAAATAAGTAAAGCAGACACAAAAAAAACCTTTTCTGAAAGATTGGGGTTCCACATTAACCAACTTGATTTCTCATTGCTAGGTAGGTTGGTCATCATTGTCGCTTACTACGTTGTAAAATTATTCTTTGTGCACTAGTCTTAACTTTCATTTTCTTTTAGCGCAAAATTAGTGGACAGAGTAAACCCTAAATTCACACCAAAATACTAATTTCAGTCCGAGGACCACAACACTTCATGCTGTGGAGGAGCAGGTTTTGGCCAAAACTAACTTCTGGATTTCTGATCTACCAAGGTATAGAGAGCTGGATGAACACAGCAGACCAAGCATCATCAGAAGAGCAGGAAGGCTAACGTTTTGGATCTGGACCCTTCTTCAGAAATGGGGGAGGGGAAGAGGATTCTGAAATAAATGGAGAGAGAGGGGGAAGGTGGACAAAGGAGCAGACATGTGGAGAGAAGACGGACGCGTCAAGGAGGCGGGGATGGAGCCAGTAAAGGTGAGTGTAGGTGAGGAGTTAGGATGGGGGTTGGTCAGTCAAGGGAAGATGGACAGGTCGAGGAGGTGGGATGAGGTTGGTAGGTAGGGGGTGGGGGTGGGGTAGGTCAGTGAGATGAGAGGACTGGATATGTGGGAGAAAAGACGGACAGGTCAAGGAGGCGGGGACGAGCTGGGCTGGTTTTGGGATGAGGTTGGGGGTGGGGAGATCTTGAAGCTTGTGAAGTCCACACTGAGACCACTGGGCTGTAGAGTCCCCAAACAAAATATGAAGTGCTGTTCCTGCAACCTTTGGGTGGCAACGTTGTGGCACTGGAGGAGGCCCAGGATAGACATATTGTCCAAGGAGTGGGAGGGGGAGCTGAAGTGGTTTGCAACTGGGAGATACAGTTGTTTGTCATGAAGTGAACATAGGTGTTCCACAAAGCGGTCTCCAAGCCTCTGCTTGGTTTCTGCAATGTAGGGGAGGCCACATCAGGAACAGCGGATACAGTATACCATATTAGCAGATGTGCAGGTAAACATCTGTTTGATGTGGAAGGCCTTCTTGGGGCCTGGGATGAAGGTGAGGGGGAGGTGTATGGGCAGGTGTTGCACTTGCTTTGATTGCAGGGAAAAGTGCCTGGGGTGGTGGGGCTGGAGGGGAGTGTGGAGCGGACAAGGGAGTCACGGAGAGAGCGGTCCCTCTGGAAGGCAGATAAGGGTGGGTAGGGAAAATGTCCTTGATAGTGGGGTCAGATTGCAGGTGGCGGAAGTGGCAGAGGATGATGCGTTGAATCCGGAGGTTGGTGGGGTGGTTTGTGAGGATGAGGGCTGTTTTTCTTCTATATTTCCGATTTTTGGTTGTGCATATACATGTGCTAGAAGGTAATAGATTAGAAGTAACATTGAGTATTACTAGTTTCACTATAATTATTATTGCAATGCCTGACAAATAAAATGCGATTTAATTTTGTATTATTTCAAGGTTATACATGAAAAGAAGAGAATTGAAGAGGACAAATAAACAATATTAAAAGACATTTTTATGTGACCTGTTCCTCCCATTTTGGGTAGTATTATTCAGTCTAATCGATCAGTTGGTCTGATAAATCACACATATTGATTTATTCCATGCACCCACACAGTTCCACTGAGGTCAGCAATATAAATTATTTCATAGTAAAAACTAGAAGCTACAAAAGGACAAGCATACAACAGCTCTACTTTTCTTTCCAACAGTTGTTTGGTTGTACAGAATTTGAATATTTCTGAAAACAGGCACATTTTGTTCAACTCACAGTCACCTGCATAATTTACAAGAATATCCATGTTAACATGAACAACATCATTACACTGTATAAGAAGAATATGCTGATTATTTGGCCGAATCAGACTGGTAGCAGCATTGTTCTGGACCATGCCAGTTTAAAAAAGGATTGGCAGTTAACTTTTGTTAAAACTTAAACTCAGCAGGTTGACTGTAATTGGTTTGGTTCATTCCTCAGGGTAATGCCCTGAGAGTGGCTGTTGTGTATTTTTGTCAATCTAAAGAGGCACAGTGCATGTATAGCCTTTCTGTTTGCAAAGTACAGAGTGCTATATCCATCTTCCTGTATTCGCAAATGCACCATATAGGGTGTCATTATCTAACTGGAACATTCTCAATGGTACCTATTTACCCATCAGAGTCGACTCACCAACCACCAGTGCTCCCCCGCAGTAAAAAGTGTTTTCTCCTTTACATTGGTATTCTTGTGATTTGTCCTGATGAGTGCAAGATAAAATGTTTCAACAATAATTTCTCTTCTTTTTCCAGCAAAATGCAATTTTCATACCTTGTTCAAATGCATGGATGCTCTTAAACTGAACGCAGAACTATGTTTGTCACAGGATAAATACTTGTTCTTCAGATAATAGGTAATAAAAAAGGTAAAGTAACTCTCGTCCTACTTTCTCATTAAAGAGAGAGATATCTGTGGCGGTTTATCTTGAGTTTGATCATGTCTCAGGTGTGGGGAGAGGTTGAGATGGACAGCCCTTCACAGTAATCTCAGCCAGGTGTGAGAATTGAATTCACGCTGTTGACATTACTCCTCATTGTAAACCAGCTGTCTATCCGACTGAGCTAACCAAACCACAAAAGGTAATAGATTTTACGTTAATAAATTAGATGAATGCTCGATTACTGCAACTGAATTTCTAGTTTAACCATTTATAGAATCAATTCTAAGGAAGAATCTCCTTAGTTGTGTAATGCAAAGCTACACAGAGGATCACCATCTCTGAACCTCCCATCAACATTCTGGGAGTCAGCAGTGGTCAGAAATATAACTTGATCATTCACATAAATCCTGAGAAAACAGCATATATTCTGGGTTCTCTATAGTAAGTAACTCACATCCTGCCTCTTCAAATCCTCATCATAATTTACAAGACGTTAGTCAGGAAAATGCTGGTATGTCTTCACTTGGCTGGATACATGCAGCTCCAGCAACAGAATTAGCCCCAAATCTTCCAGAACAAAACTGTCCACATGATTGCCACCCATCTGCCACATTGAACATTCACTCCAATACAAGTGCATCATGACTGAAGTATGTAACTTTCATAAAGTGCAACTCACTATGGCTTCTTCAACTGCACCTTTCAAACCTGCACCTTAGGTGGAGGGCAATGGCCTAGTGGTATTATCATTGGACTATCAATCCAGAGACCAAGGTAATGTCTGGGGACCTGGGTTCGAATCCCACCATGGCAGATGGTGGAATTTGGATTTAACAAAAATATCTGGAATTAAGAGTCAAATGATGACCATGAATCCATTGTTGATTGTTGTACAAACCCATCTGGTTCACTAATGCCATTTAGGGAAGGAAACTGCCATCCTTACCTAGTCTGGCCTACATGTGACAGATCCACAGCAATGTGGTTAACTCTTAACTGCCCTCTAGGCAATTAGGGATGGGCAATAAATGCTGGCCAAGCCAGTGATGCCCTCATTACCCTGAATGAATAAAGGAAACCTCCAAACCCCTACCAGCTGTTACATGGGAACACCATCATTTGTAAGTTCCCTTCCATGTCACAAACTATTTTGACACAGAAATATATCGCCATTTCTTCACTGGAGTAGTGTTAAAACCCTGGAAATCTCTCCTGAACAGCATCACAGTTTGAGATGGCAGTTCACCACCACCTTTTCCAGAGCAATTAAGCATGGCCTTTAAATGCTTGTTTAGCCCACATTTTACGAGTGAATAAAGAATGCAAACGGAAGTGTCTATGTTCTAATATATTGCAATATCACCTGGATACATAGAAAACATGGTTTGTTTTGCAAAGCAAACAAGCAAAAGCAATCCAGTTATTGCTTATTGTTATAGTTACAGAAAATTTGTAGATTCTGTGTTCTTTCATCAAAAGTTGAAAAGTTTGAATATCTATCCTGACGGAAATCTGTCATCAGAATATAAATCAAATACGTGGCCTGAAAAACCATGGAAATTTGGGCATCAGTAAGTTCATAGCATAATCAAACGGACTCCTTCTGTTGTGTTAACATTTTACACAGTATGTTTGTGCTGGCTCCTTGAAATAATAAATATACCCAGTGCCACTCAGTTATCTTCTCCTCATAGCCTTGTACATTACACCATTTCAGATAATAATCTGCTCTCTCACAAATGTTTTGACTGAACCCACCTCCACCATGATTTCAGGCAGTGCATTTCAGATCCTAACCACTCATACCATAATGAAAAAATGTTCATGTCACCATTGTTTTAATTCCCAATTATCTTAAGTATTGATCCTTCCACAAATAGGAACATTTTCTTCCAAACTACTCTGTCCAGACTTTTCCTAACTTTTGAATACCTTCATTGTCTCCTCTCAAATATCACTTCTCCAAAACTTTCCAAACTATCTAACTCACTGAAATTCCTCACTTCCGGAACTATTTTTGAAAACTGTTTCTGCATACTCTCAAATCTTGGCACAAGCTGTCAGACCATGTGCTGAGCTGTTGCTATTTGAAATTCTTTACTGGACTGCAATGTCAATCCTTTAGCAATGTTATAACTAACTTATTTCTAACTAATTTTTTAGACATTGTAAGTTATGCTACTACCTTTGCTTTGATTCCTCTTTTGTTTCCCAGATTTGTACCTCGGTACTTATACGTGAGATGGTGCCATTAGAAGGTAGCCATTGTACAAACATTTCCCCACACTCCTGTACTTCTGTTTTAGAGTACACATGACAACAAAAGATATTCTATTCTGTCTATTCTATGCTTTCCATTATAGCACCCAGGGTGAGACAATAACACTCCAGTTCAGGCACAATCAGAGTTTTACACCCATGTTTAAATATAACCTCCCTGTATTGGTATTCTGTGACTCTAATGATAAAACCAAGAATCTCATGACAGTGATTTATGCCTACATTCACCCAGCTGCCTTTGTTCCCGCACCCGCTTTGGATTAGCAAACTCGTCACCCAATGTCCTTCCAACTAGAATGAATCACTGCACTGTTCTCTGCATTAAAGTGCATTCACTACTTGTCTGTCCATTCCATCAACTTATCTATCTCTTCACAAAGTTTCATCCTCCTCACAGTTCACGATACTTCCAAGTTCTATATTGTCCCTATATTTTGAAATTGTGCGTCGTACATCAAGGTCTAGGTTGTTAATGTATACCAGGAAGAGCACGGATTCTAACTCTACTGTATATCCTATTCCAGTCTGCAAAACCACAGCTAAACACTTTCCAATTCCTGTCGGTCAGCAAGCTTGGTATCCCCGTTGCTACTGTCTCTTTTGTCCTGAGTTACCCACACAACGTACTGATTCCCATACCTGGGTGTAGATAGTGCTACACTTCTCTTTTAAGACCGCGTTAAACGGTTCCTCAAAAGTTGGCAACCGAATTAAAGGAAGAAGTCTGAAGGAGCTGGGCTCAAAATATGAACTGTTTCTCTCTCCTCGGATGCTCCCAGACCTGCTGAGTTTCTCTACTATTCTCCGCGTTAGCTCAATTTATGGTCTTCTCTTAGAAAGTCAGGTCTACTTACACTTAGGTGGAGATAGACATAATAAACCGTAGATTCCCAATTTTTCAAATGACTCAAATAGAAGGAGAGGTTATTAAAAATGAACTTTATGCAGTATCATAAATATGAAACAATTAAATTGTTGACTGAAATCTGCTTAAATGGTCACTTTTGAATACATTCAGAATCAACTGCTTCAGCCATTAACATTATTGCTCTCACGCATCTCACCCCCCTCCAACATCACTCAAAACTCATTTGGAAACAGTACTTTTTGTAAATAAATATTTTCTAAATGCTAATTATCTTCAAGATTCTCATTAGCTGTATTTATTTCATTTCTTCATTAAAATTCTGTGAAAATAAACTGAATTGTGTCATTTTGTTAAATCTATCCTGATTTGGTGCTTTCTGCACTACGTACAGCTTTATGGGAAAGGAGCACGCTTTCTGTTTATTTTCATGCGAATTTGTTTCTGTTTCTTAAACAGTCCTCAATTTATAATGTAACGTCAGCATATTAGCTAATTCCAAAATGCATTGAGAAAAAAATCATTTTTTTTCTGTCTGAAAATTGCTTTGTCTGAAATTCGGCCAAACATTTATTACTGCAATTGTCATTCGGTACTTTACACACGGGATGTGGTTCCGTTTGAAAACCATAGACCAGCTTCGGAAATTATCGTTGTGCTGCATGCACATAAAATGTTACTCGCTCTGTAATCAGCAATTCACCTTATTGTGTGCACCGATTTGTTCTACAATTCAGTTGTTAGTTCATAACAAAGACATGGTAAACTACGTACCTTTTAAACAATCGGTTTAACAGTTCTTTTTATGTGTCCATAGATTAAACTAAATTCGTGCAAAATTTTCTGATCACTTTTAGAAGACTTCCCTTCAGAAACTTGTTTCATCCATACAACTCATTTCTAATCAAAAAAGACACACAAGAACCTTTACCGTATTTCCTTTAGTCGTAAGTCCTCGAAAAGAAAACTGTAACAAGACTCCCAGACCAGAAAGTTGCCTCACTTCCCGCTCACCACGTAGAAGAAATTAAGTCTCATTAAAGCCAAGTCTCATGAAAGACTGTACTTAATCTCCATTCCAAATAATAGAATTTAATACTTTACTGGGTCACTAAAGTTTGTTTTAGAGAGTAACCCGAAAGTGAGGATGGGGAGGTGGGACCTGAACGATTGCTGACAACCCAGGCAGTCCTCGCAGGACCCAATGCATATTTAAGAAGTGCCCGTATAAAAATGTGTACATTGGATTAGTTTATACAAACCCAATTGTTTACGTTGATGTGATAACAAATGCTTCTGAGTTAATAGGAAGTTGCCTGACCCATCATTATGTACTGTGGATGCTGGAAATCAGAATCAAAAACAGAAATTGCTGGAAAACCTCAGCAGGTTTCATGGTTCTAACTCTGTAACTTTGCTCAATGTGCCCTGCTGAGTGCTGCTGAAACCCCAAAAATAGACTACTACAATGCACTAGAGATAATGGGAACTGCAGGTGCTGGAGAATCCGAGATAACAAAGTGTGGAGCTGGATGAACACAGCAGGCCAAGCAGCATCTTAGAAGCACAACAGCTGACGTTTCGGGCCAAATCCTGGCCTGTGTCCCATGTTCTACCCACCACGAACTGAAGTAATTAAACTTCAAACTCACAACAAGTCGGATGCATCAATCACCCTGAGCCCACAAATCTGTACTGATTTTCTCATTAAGCAAGATCATAATTTAAAATTCTCAAATGCCTCCTTGGTCATGTCTTTTGCAAACTCAATAATCTTGTTGAGAATGCAACATTTTGAAATTTTAACCTCTTATCCATCCTGATTTTAGTTGTTCATCTATTAATAGCGATGTTTTGATTTATCAGCAGCTTAAGTTCTGGAAATTCCTCCTTAAATTTCTCTACCTCTGTATGATGCCCTTGAAAACTTTCTTTCTGACCAAGCACTTGGTCCTAAAATCTAATATCACTGTATTGCTATAAAGGGGAGGTCGACACCCCTCTGATAAGTAAAACTGAAACGCCCAGAGAAGCTCACCTCACCTTATAATCTGGTAAAGGAAATGTGAAAAGTAGTATAACCTGCCTTTCACCCCAATTTTTTTTATAAAGGAATGGTTACATGAAAGAAATCCCTGATACTCACTTTATAAGCAACAAGTAACAATTCATTTATCTAACTCTAGCAGTGAACAAATTAACAGAACTATGAACAAACTGAACAATTCCCCCCTTAACTATTACCTATTCCTCAATAAAACAAAATTCTATTGTATGCTGTTTCAATAAATACAAGTCCCAATTATACAAAACAAAGTAACAAGAAAAAATACATTAAAACTTAGCCTCTCAAAATTACAGCCAGGATAAGGCTTCTGGAATATTCTTTGCCTGCTCAGCTGTTTTCTATTCAGGAACACCTTTCTCAGTCAAATTCTTGAGTCAGAAATATTAGCTAAGAGTGCCATATTACTTTATTTAGATGGTGCTTACTGTGAGAGCTTAGAGATTTCTGTGAGAGCCAGTGTGTTTCTCTTCAATTCGTTCTCTACGAATTTTCAAATAACATCTTCTTTCATATGTTTGATGACCTATCAATTTCTTACAACAGGATCGGCCCTGGTTAGCCAAAACCATCAGATTTAAATTTAATTGGGTTTTGGTGTCTAGGGCCTGATGTAAATTAATTGGCTAAATTCAAAAAACTGTTGTCTTAGTAAAAATGCTGAATTGCTTACTAACATCATAGCCTTTTGATACAATGTTTCAATTTCAAGAATTCTGTGCATCTGCTGTTACCTACAGCCTTTTTTCTCCAAAAAAATCTTTTAAAGAGACCACACACTCTTTCCCCTTATCATTTTACAAACAAATTCTGATATCCTGCCTTCCAATCCTGCAAATATTCTAACCAACTTCGCAACATGACGTAGGCTGGTGCCTAAATTTTCTATTCATTATTCATGAGGTTTTTTTTAACATTAAAGATACTATATAAATTCAGGTTGTGATTGTGGTTGTTGAAGCTTTATTCATATATGAGAACCTCGAGGGCCGAAAGGTTTGAGAACAAGTGAGAAGAATAGGAAGACATGTGTGGAATGTCCCAGTGGTATTTTCATTGGATTGTTAATCCAGAAACCCAGATAATGTTCTGGGGACCTGGGTTCGAATCCTGCCATGGCAGGTGGTGGAATTTGAATTCAATAAAAATATATGAAATTAAGAATCTAATGATGACCATGAATCCATTGTCGATTGTTAGAAAAACCCATCTGGTTCACTAATGACCTTTAGGGAAGGAAACTGCCATCCTTACCTGGCCTGTGAGTCCAGATCCACAGCAATGTGGTTGATTCTTAACCGCCCTCTGGGCAATTAGGGATGGACAATAAATGCTGCCTAGTTAGCGATGCTCTCAGCCTGTGAATGAATAAAGAAAAAAAAATAAGCATTGACATAAACTATTGGGGCTGAATTCTAAATTTTGTGTCCATAGTTTATCATAACCACATCATGCATGTCCTCAGAGCAGATTATGAACTATGAACTTGTAAAAGCTCATTTACCACATCCTTTTCATTTTCATGTTTCCACTTAACACCAATAACAAAGTTTCAATCATCAACAAGGTTAAAATTTATTTATTGCAAAACCATTGCTGCAGTAATTTTTCAGTTAAAGGTCTTTATACATTATTGGCTTGACAGTTACGTATCTTGAACTTTTTGAAAAGAACAAAAAAGAGTAAAAATTAGTAAGGCAAAATTCTTACAGGGGGCTTCTCTAATTGAATCACTTGAGGTTGCTCCTGCACATGGATTAAGTAGAACAGGTATTTGGAGTGAGCGAAGGCTCCTTTGCAATGCTTTTATGGAACTAAATATCATGGCTCTAGCAAGCCAGGTGAGGAACACCAGACCTACATTCCTCTGTGTCTCTGTTGAGAAAGTGATTGCTTCAAAATGCTTCTTCATGGTCTGAGCACAAAGTAGGTTTTGAAATCAGTCTTTAGTAAAACCAAATTGGCTGCCCTGTTAATGTCACAAATGAGCCATGGTTCCACAGGCAAAGTTAATTCCATTGAAATCTTGTTCACTTTCTTGTTTTTGTTTTATGCCTGGGTACATCAGAATATCTTTAAAAGAAACATTATGTTAATATCCCATTAGGAGGCATGCTCATGATATTATAACTGTATCATAACATGTGACCTCTGATTAGAAAGACACCAGATTCCATAATAATGCAGGTCACGTGAAGCAAGATGTGCTAATGGAAACTTGCTACTTTTTGTAATCACATAGTTTAATTTCAGCACAGACGCTGAAATGCCTGTAATTGGTTCCACTCCTAATGCAATAATATTTACAGCCAGGGTTTACTGAACATAGGAGACCTCATGTGAAAACGCAGGAAGAAGGAGCAGCGCCTCCTTTGAGGGTAGCCCTATATTCATCAGGGTCAACCCCCCATTGTGGTACCTTCCCATCTCTCCATCTTTAAGACTCTCTCTATCTTCTATTTCCAAACCTGAACTCCTCCTGTCCCTCCCTAGGCTCCCTGATCCCTCCCTGGAGCCATTGCGGCTGATGGATTCTTTTGGAGAAATCAGAGCTAATTTAGAGTTCTCACTTCTAAAAATGCATAGCTTGCAATGAGATAGGTTTTTCAAATCAAAACTCTGAGGAGAGAGATTTCAGGAAAAGAGAGAGAGGCAAAGATGTTGCCTATGTAGCTGTTGCTCTCTATTCTAAAATCCAATAGTTTCACCACTCGCAGAAACAGACCAGGTGTCTTTTCTCTGAAAACTTTGTAGAATTGTTGTCTCTATTTGGCAGCTTGTGTTCTTCACGAATGCAATGTTTTTCTGCTGTAGCCAGCATCCTCTGCTTTGAAAAGTGTTCTTTTCAAAAAGCTCAAGATACGCAACTGTCAAGCCAATAACGTATAAAGAATCATAAATCCAGCCAATGACATAAATTAAATATTTCAGATAACACCTCTTAATTACAATTTGCATTTATATGTTGGCTTTCATGAATACAGGGTATTTTAAAGTATTTTACAGCTAACAAATTACTTTTCAAATGTAGTCCCTGTTGTGATATTGGAAATGTAATGGCCAATTTGTACGCAGAAATGTTCTGTAACAGCAATATGATAATGACATGAAGTTTGTTTTTGTGATGTTTGTTGAAGCATAAATATTGGCCAACACACTGGGGAGAATTCCATTCCTTGTTCAAAATAATGCCAAATAATCTTTCACTTGCATCCGAGATAGAAGACGCATCCTTGGTTTACCATCTTGTTTGAAAGCTGTAAGCATATTCTATAAATGGAATTCATCTGATGAAATAGTTTGATTACTTCTCCGAAACCTGTGAAGAACTGATGAACAAATCCTTCAATCAGTCTTACTTGAGAACCAAAGATTAATTTCACTGAAAACTGAACTGAAATCAGTATACATAAAAATAATTATTTCAGTTTTAGACAAACTTCACATACTTTTTGAGGTTTAAAATGCTAATAAATGCATACAAAGATGGTATGATTTTTTAATTAAGTAAAGTCTGAAGAAAACTTAATTAACAGTTCTGCAATTGATTTTATGAAGGATTTGCATTGTCTGATTTGTTCTTCATGAATTCTTCTTTGCTGATTTTGCCAAAAATAATTTGGGCCAGAACATTTTTGGATTAAATTGTAAATAAATTTTTTTGTGACTCAATTAGTAGAAAATTCATTCCATCTTTTTTAAAGTGCTATCTTGTACGATAACTTCGGTGATTTTAATAATACATTGAAGTACAGTGCATTTTTGATGATTAATGCTTTTGAAAAAATCAGAACAAATAAGTGCTGTGGGGAATATTATATGAATATTGTCAAGTTTAGAATGTCCCTTCTGCTCTCTAAATCCCTCCTACTGCTCCTAGAACCGTGCATAATGATTATGCATGTTCTCACTAATCGTTTGGAGAGTACTGATGTTCAGTCCAAGCCATCATTTACTCACTCCAGTATTTTCACTTACCTTTCTAAATTATTATGTATTTTCAATGTTTGTTTGATTGTTCCATACATTTCTGCTATTCTAGCTTATTCATCAGAGGTCACTTAATCTTTTTGGGAACATAGTTCCCAGTGACTTAAAAACAACCCATAATTTTGTATTTTTAAAGTAAAAATAAGGCCATATATATATAATTGTTGAAGTAGCTTTCAACAATTATGCCTCAGTAAATCATAAAAACTCAGGGCAGGCCTTTCTGCTCCTCAAACCTTTCCTCTTATTCCATTAAATCATGACTGATCTTTACATCACTACTCTCCACTTGGCTCAGCTTCGGAATCTATAATCCAGTTATCTAACAAAAGACTACCAATCCTAGTTTTTAAATTTTCAATTGACCTGGCCTCAGTGAACAACACGGGAACAGAGTTTCAGAGTTTCATCGTCCTTTGTATGAAGGAGTTTTTTTTTGATAACACCTTTGAATGGCTGAGCTCTAATTTTGATGTTGCCCATCCCTCACTTTGTTCTAGATAGCACACCAGGAGAAATGGTTTCTTGCCACGTTTGCTGTCAAATCCTTTCATCATCTGAAACATCTCAGTTAGAAAATTGGTTAATTTTTCCCTATTTAGTCCAATAAAAGCCAGATTAGGGTAACATTACCTGTGTAAGTCATTATATCATTTGGTTTAATCTGTGCTGCAGCTTCTCCAAGTCCATCCTGCCAGAATTGCAATGTCAAGAATGGAATGCAGTATTCCATAGCAAATCTAACCAGACCTCCGCACAGCTGTATTTCCATCCCTTTGTAATCTAGCCACCTTCTTCTAAAGGCTAACATTCCACTAATCTTTTCACTTTTTTAACCTATTAACTAAGGTTGCGCAGGTCCTGTACTTGGATCCTTACATATCTCTGCTTGTTTACAGTTCGTAGTTTCTTTCCCCTTTTGATCTAACTTCCTTCTGTCTAATGTAAATGGCCTCACACCACCCAATTTAAACTCTATTCACCATGATTTTACACATTGACTCATTGTATCAATGCCACTTTCCTATCTTTACGCTTCACTTTATGTTCAGTGGTGGGAATGGTGAGAGTGCGAGCCAGGGGGCAGCTGGCAATGTAAGGTTTCCATACAAAAAACTTGCCTCGTGAATAGGCAGAGAGAAGTCTGAGCAGGAGCAAACACAGACACAGGGACTGCTGGGTGAGTGAATGAATATATTCGGGCAGTGGCTAAGCCTGAAACACTACACGTGTCATGCTCACCCATCCTTCTCCTCTAACCAAAAGAAAAGACTCAATGTAGAGGGTTGATAAGGTAACCTTTGTTTTTCTTTCTCTTTGTCGCTTTTGGCAATCGAGACAAGAGGAAATGGATGCTAGGGCAGTTGTATGCTTTTCTGGAAGGATGTGGGAGGTAAGGGTCACTACTAGTGCCCCTTCTGACTTCACGAAAAGTGCACCCAACTCCAACTCCTCACAGGCTGTATTATGGAACTGGAGCTGGAGCTGAATGAAGTCTGGATCATTTGGGAGGCTGAGGGGGTGATAGAGAGGAGTTATAGGGAGGTTGTCACATCCACGTTACAGGATAAAGGTAGCTGGGTGACTGTCAGGAGTGGGAAAGGGAAAAACAGATAGTGCAGGGATCCCCAGTGGCCATTCCCCTCAACAATAAGTATAACGCTTTGGATACTGTTAGAGGGGGGATGACCTCCCAGGGGAAAGCCATACCGGCCGGTCTCTGGCACTGAGCCTGGATCTGTGGCTCGGAGGGAATGGGGGAGAATAAGAGAGTGATAGTAATAGGAAATTCACTGGTTAGGGAGACACTGGACAGGAGATTCCACGGTCCCGACCAGGACTCCTGGATGGTATGTTGCCTCCCGGGTGCCAGAGTCAGGGATGTCTGAGATCGAGTCTATAGGATTCTTAAGGGGGAGGGTGGGCAGCCAGAAGTCGTGGTAGATGACAGTACCAATGACATAGCTAGGAAAGGAGATGAGGACCAGGAAATTGAATATAGGGTGTTAGGTTGGAAGTTAAGAGGTAGGATGAGCAGAGTATTCATCTCAGAATTACTACTGATGCCATGGGCTAGTAAGGCTAAGAATAGACAGCAAGTGCAGCTGAAGACATGACTACAGAGCTGGTGCAGGAGGGAGGGCTTCAGATTTGTGGATCATTGGGAAACCTCTGGGGAAGGTGCGACCTATACAAGAAGGAAGAATTGCACCTGATCTGGAGGGACACCAATATCCTGGGCAGGACGTTTGCTAGAGCTCGACAGGAGAGTTTAAACTAGTTTGGCAAGGGAATGGGAACTGGAGCTATGGAGGTCTTTGGGAGGGTTTAAACTAGTTTGGCAGGGGGATGGGAACTGGAGCAATGGATCAGATGAAGGAGTAGCTGGTGTATAGGCAGATACAGCAAGCAGAGAATCTGTGAGGAAGGATAAGCAGGTGATAGGGCAAAGTTACAGTCAGTGCAATGGGTTGAAGTGTGTCTATTTTAATGCGAGAAGTGTCAGGAAGAAGGGTGACAAACTTAGAGCATGGATCAGTACTTGGAGCTATGATGTTTTGGACATTACAGCGACTTGGATATCACAGGGACAGGAACGGTTGTTGGATGCTCCGGGGTTTAGATGGTTCAAAAGAAATAGGGAGGGAGGTAAAAGAGGTGGAGGAGTGACTTTGCCAATCAGTGATGGTATCGCAGCTGCAGAAAGGGAGGTCATTGAGGAGGGTCTGTCTACTGAGTCAGTATGGGTGGAAGTCAGAAACAGGAAAGGAGCAGTCACTGTATTGGAAGTTTTCTATAGACACCCCAATGGCAACAGAAACAGTGAGGAACAGGCTGTCCTTTAGGGAAGGAAACTGCCAACCTTAACTAGCCTGACCTACATGTGACTCCAGACCCACAGCAATGTGGTTGACTCTTAACTGCCCTCTGGGCATTTAGGGAGAGACAGCAACACCTTCATCCTATGAATGAGTTAAAAAAAACACACATGGCTGAATAAGACGGTGGGAGTTCAATTAATAAAATAATATTTTGGATGACCATAGTTTTATTCAGATTGAAAGATGAGAGATTGATCGGTAGAACACTGAACTAGTCAAAATAGCCTAATAGGGTTTGATGTAGGGTTTGCTTTCAAAACATCTTTTCCTGAAGCAGCAATACTTATTTTAACCAACATAACATAAACATAGACATGGATTGCTTGGTACTGAAAGATGAAATAGGCATTTATACAGATGGCTATTATGTATATCTATTACATTCACAGCCACATGTGCTTGGACTGCTATTAGGCTATTCAGTTACAGCAGAAGAGTATAGTATTTCAGCAGTGTGTCATGCTTCAAATGATCCCAAGTTAAATGATACTTGAGACCTCATGTCACATACTATGACATAGTGATATCATCAGTATATCTCCTAAAGGTGTACTGGCAAAAGACTGAGAGGTATAACACAATATTTCCCTTTTTCTAGCAATAAAAATGATCCCAAACCAATATATGTGGTTATATATGGGCACATGTTAATAATTCAATAACTGCACAAACAGGTTAAATAGAGTTTAAAAGATTTGTGTTTCCAATTTTAGAGTTAAGGCTTTGGAGATTTGACTGCATCCCAATGCTGATCATACGTACCTCTGGAGAAGTATGCATTGTCTTACCAATAGTTGTTGCTAATTATCATCATGGCACTATCATTACAGGTGGAGCTTTCTTCCACAATCTGTTTGTGCATGAAGGGTGCTTCATGTATTGTTCAGAGCTGTTTACTGTTCCGAAGTAGCACCATTATTAGTTATAAATGATTTAGGCTGGTTGCATATGATAGAAAACTTTTCTAGTTACCAAATATTTGAATTTAGACTTGCAGTCTGTCCAGTGTACAGTTTCAGTAATTCTCTACCTTGCTTGTTATATAATCCTCTTTATTCTCCTCTGTCTTTGAAGAAAAAGGTCTTGTGTCTTGGAATGGTTTGACAGTTGGTTGCTGGCCCGGTAATTTGCACTTGCCTTCCAGGCACAAATTGTTCACTGGATGGTAATCCCATCTCCCTTTATGTTGCATGAAAATCCAATAAAGCAATGTGAAAATCTTAGATAACAAGGTGTAGAGCTGAATGAACACAGCAGGCCAGGCAGCATCAGAGGAGCAGGAAGGCTGACGTTTCGGGCCTAGACCTTTCTTCAGAAATGGAGAAATTCAGAAATTCTGAAGGAGGGTCTAGGCCCGAAATATCAGCTTTCCTGCTCCTCTGATGCTGCTTGGCCTGCTGTGTTCATCCAGCTCTACACCTTGTTATCTCAGATTCTCCAGCAACTGCAGTTCATACTATCTCTAAATGTGAAAATCTTATTTTGCTGTTCAACACGTAATGGACTTTGATCTGGTAGAACGAACCTTATATTCTTCTTGACAGTTTGAAGATGGACAGTGGAGTGACAATGTGATGCCTGGGTCACTCCCCATTTAGGACACATCCTTTGGCAAAGTTTGCCAGTGAACTGCTGTATGTTGTCAGACAATATCCATTCCAGGATACTGATGACTCTGAAAATAACAGTCATTGCGTCAGTGACAGTTACACTCGTTGTTAAGTCATGGAACAATGTGAAACTTGGAGAAGTAATTCGTCACAAAAATGTGGGCTGGCATCTTATTAGTGGTATGATCGATGTTGACTAGGGTGAGTTTTGGGGCAGATTCTGGCGAGGAGTCCACCAAGGCCCATCTCACTGCCAGAAGCATCTTACTTGGAATGTTGGCCATACTCTGTGAACAGATTTATTGCACCTTTCTTTCAAAACATGGATGAAATAATGTGTGGATGTGAATGCTCCCTCTGCTGCAGGGGCTGACATGTTTGGCATACCTCACATGATTCACAAGTTTTTGACTACCCTGGCTGTGGACAGTACGCAGACTCATGGCACCAACAACTATGTGCATTCAATACCCATCTATCTGGTTTAACATGGGACATGATATCCTGCCATAGGACTTCTGGCATTAGGGGTAGCACGGTAGCTCAGGGCTAGCGCTGCTGCCTCAGTGTGCCAAAGACCCAGGTTCGATTCCACCCTTGGGTGACTTTCTGTGTGGAGTTTGCACATTCTCCCCATGTCTGCGTGGGTCTCCTCTGAGTGATCCGATTTCCTCCCACACTCCAAAGATCTGCAGGTTAGGTGGATTGGTCATGCTAAATTGCCCATAGTGTTCAGGAATGTGTTGAGTAGATTAACTAGCCATGGGAAATGCAGGGGCAGGGATAGGGTGAGTCTAGGTGGGATGTTCTTTGGAGAGTCAATGTTAACTTGTGGGGCTGAATGGCCTGTTTCCACACTGTAGCGATTGTATTCTATTCTATGGACTTCTATGCCCTTGCAAATGATATGTTATGACATACCAAACTTGTCTTTGCTCCAAAACAAATAAATCTTTTCAGGCACCCCATTAATTCCCTCAGGCCATCTCTGGGTCATAATCTCCTGCAACTCATGTCATTATTCATCTTTGGCAGTTGTTGATTGGATCTGTTCGCAGCAGTTCTGACCAAAGCATAACAGATGAACTTTGAGAATGGTTTGTTGAGAAAGAATTAACTGATTTGTTTGCACCACATTTGGTCTGTTCCACCACAATTGATATGATTTGAATCTCATGAAATGCAATGATATTTGTGCACACTGGTAATCCTGCCACAGCTGGACTGCCGGTATGTTTTTATCAAGTAGAAGGCTGTATTGATACTGCAGTATGTGGAATTGGTGATCTGTAATAGGGTGTGAGATAGCCTCTCTTTTTATAAAAAAAATGTGTGGAAGCGTGTCATTCAGCACACCAAGTCCACATTGACCCCCCAAAGAGCGTGCCACCCAGACCCACTTCCCTAACCTATCTCTGCATTTCCCATGGCTAACCCAACTAGCCTATACATCTCTGGACACAATATGCAACTCAGCATGGCCAATCCACCTAACCTGCACATCTTTGGTGCAACGAGAGGAAACCCATACGGACATGTGGAGAATGTGCAAACTCCACGCAGACAGTCCCGTGGGTGGGCTTGCACCTGGGTCCTTGGCCTTATGAAGAAGCAGTGCTAACCACAGACCCACCATGCTGCCTCTCATCTGTTGTTTCTGGAGTGCCACTTACTGAGGAACCCATCTTTCAGGATGCTAGTGGTAATATAATGGCATGAGCTTTGGTGTCAATTTTATCTTCTAATGTTTGAATCTGCCTTTTCAAGACGTATGATTTTAATGGTTGTAAATGCTGCTGTTCACTTTATGCTGCTAACATGGTTTGAGAGATTAGAGGCAAGGAAAGCTTCCTTGGCTTGTGAAATTTGATTTTTGATTGACTGATCCTGAACTCCTTGATGCATTTGCATTTATGCATCTTCTTAACACTTTCCTACTGCCAGCGTTGGACTATCTTGTTGGTCACCTGTGTTTTATTCTGGGTCTGGTTCTTTGGAACCAGAAAAGCTAAAAAGATATAAACCACATCTGCTACGGATTTATGCTTTGTTGTGTTTTGTTGAGCGTAACAGTAGAATTGGCTGCAGCTAATTCATGTAATTGTTATTGGCCTGGCACTGTGGCTTCATTGCCTGCAACCTCAATATAGTCCTTTCTCTTGTCTAAATGGTATTTTCTAAATGACTTAATTGGTGTGGAGATAATGACAAATTCAACAAGGCTCTCTGGTAGTTCCTCTTTGGAAAAATGACACTCATGCCAGTTGCTGTAGCATCTTCAGACAAACTGATCAACAATCTCTTGGTGCTGCTGCCTGTGGGTGCCAACCTACCTCTCCTGCTGCTGGACCTGAGAATCCCCGTCTCAGCCCCCAATGTGACCTCATTCCACGCCAATCCAAGCCTGGCTCCAGTACCCATGAATCCCACCCCCTGGCCCTACCACCATGGCTTGACACCACCTCACTAGTTAAACCCAATATTTCCCATTTCCCACCCTCCCTGTTCTATCCTAAACACTCTATCACTTACCTGATGCCTTGCCACCTTATCATTTGGCACCCTCCCCACCTGGCATCCTATCCACCTACTTACTTATGTATTTAGTCTTTGGCAGCAGCTGTCAAAATGTCAGAGGCCTGTCAGCATGGAAGTATTGCTCTGCATTTATGAAAGAGCCCGATCGGAATCCTCTGTCAGAAATGTAGATCTCTTTCAGTTCATAAAAAGAAAGGAGAGCAGTGGCGATCTCACAGAGGATCTCACTCACACAATCTTGCTCCTTTTCTGAGAATCGGCTGACAGAGATTGCCAGAAAAATCTGCCCTAAGTCTTTGTCTTTCATCTGTCTTAGCAATTTTTTTGAAGGAGAGTTTGGTGCAACAGCTGTTTAATTCTGTTTTAGGAATTGCCTCTTCTTTCTTTTATTTTTCCTTTCTCTGTCACTGTTTCCGACATTTTTGATGTGGTGGTGCCGTTGTTGGACTGGGATGGACAAAGTCAGAAGTCACGTGACACTAGGTTATAGTGAGAAGCGCACCCTCCACTTCACGTGACGAAGCAGCAGCAGTCCGAAAGCTTGTGATTTCAGATAAACCTGTTGGTCTATAGGGAAGTGAGGAAGGGCCCCTGGACCCAAAATGTTAACTTTGTTTTTTCCTTCTCATATGCTGCCAGGCCTGCTGGGCTTTTCCAGCAACTTCGTTTTTGTTCCAGATTTATAGCATCCGCAGTACTTTTAGTTTTTATGTGGCCTATAACCTGATGTTTTGTGACTTCTGACTTCCCTGTATGTTTGTTACTGCTGTATGTTTACTAGCCTTGTCTGTTCAGCGATATGGGTTTAAGAACTACAAGCTTATTGGCTTAAAATTGCAGACTTGTCGTTCAGATTCGTGGCTATGGGATGGTGTTAATGATAAAGAACAACGCATCAATTTGGAGAAAGAAAGTGGCAAAGCCAACCAAAGTCTGGACAGAGCTGAGCTTTTTAGTGCAAAGACCACTTTTCTATTAGTTTTATTAATGTATTTTCTTTCACAACAGCTGTGTATCTATGCCTTGAGGACCATTTAATTGCTGTTGTTTCAGTTTTTAAAAGAAAGCAGCAAATTGTCAGCTCTCTTAAAAGTTGCAAATAGAATGCTCACTGTTGAGTCATTTTCTTTTTAAGAAAGGCACTGTTAGAACTTTCTTATAGCTTGAAAGAACTTAGATTTTAATCAGGGAAAAATGAACTGCCTTCCAGCTGCCTCCTACCTGGTGTACAAATCAGTACGAGCTTTTGTACTCATAGAACAAATGCTGCTGTTTGTCCAAATTCTTTGATGTCTAGGGCTGTGGTCCAGTTGATTTTTAATTAGGTTTCCAAATATCTACTATCAACATCTTAGAGATTTTTTTTATTGATGGTAACTACTGCTAAATGTGATGCAGGTTTTGTCTCCAGGAGATGCCGTAATGCTTATATTTAACCTCATAGCATAAGAAACTAGATGGATGATGTAGCTTAACAGATTCAGCAGACATTTATTATAGCTAGCTATTATATTCAATTCACACATTCACAGACACAAGTGTCTGGGCTAGTATTAAACTATTTGATTACAGCAGGAAAACTTGCTTCTAGTAGTGTGCCATTCTTCTGGTGATCTTAAGTAAGATGACATCTGAAACCTTTATGCCCTTTATGATAGTGATGATCCTGGACCGTGTCTCTTAAAGGTATATTAACATACCATGTCTCTTAAAGGTTGAGAGTGGGTTAGGACAGTTGACTGGTTGGCTGATCTCTGATGTAGAGTAACACCAACAGCATGGGTTCAATTCCTGAACTGGCAGAGATTACCATGAAGGTCCTACTTCCTCAACCATGCCCCTCACCCGAGTCACAGTGACCTTCAGTTAAACCACTACCAGTCATCTCTCTAATGAGAGAGCAGCCCTACAGACTTCAGGGGCTGTGGCATCTTTACCTCAGACTTACTGTTTGTGAAACATAACACAAAAGCGGTAACACAGGCACATGTATATGTTTTATGAGCAGATAAGTTAAGGCCAAGGTGGAGTCAAACATTTTTACCGAGATGGAAGCAGATAGTCTTGGTGATGGAGCAGACAAATTGTATGGAACTAATCTCAGGGTTAAACACAACAGTAGTGATTTGAACAGTGTGGTTTGACTTTAGACAGTTAGTAGAAAGAGAGAGAGATGGACTCAGTGGTCAAAAAATAAGGTGAGAACTAAGGACAATGGCTTTGGCCTTCCTAATATTTCATTGGAGGAAATATCTGGCCATTAGATATGGATGTCAGACAACCAGTATGAAAAATCAGAAATATTAATAATGGTTAAAAGAGAGAAAGTAGTGAAGTAGAGAAGAGCAGCTCAGTAAACCTATTGAACCTGATATGTTTTCAAATCAAATTACTGAGGAACAGTCTGAAGATAACAAAAGGGGCCAAAGATAGATCTCGTGAGCACTTAATGGGCGAGTTGCAGGAGTTGGAAGAGAAGCCATTGCAGGTGCACTCTGGCAAGGATTACTCTGTGATAAATAGAACCGGTTGGATGATGGAGTAGAGTCATTGGAGGAAGATGGAGTGTTCATCTGGTGAAAATGGATGAGGAGGGATAGTTCATCATTTTCATTTAAATAGAATGTAATGTGATTGATAAAGTCTGTTTCAGTATCAATTGTAATGCATCATATATAGATTTACAAAGAAGGCTATGAGGCAAAAATCACCTTCAAGGTGTTTGGAGAGGAAAGGAATGTTGGGAATATAACTGTACATTGTACAGAGAAAGAGATGAATTCTTTCTTGAGAAGTAGTGCAATGAGTGCAAATTAATGGAGAGAGGGACAGTACCTGGGGAGAAGAAACCAGTAACAACATCAACGAGCATGGGGATTTAGTGGGCAGAGTTTGATCAGTCTGCTGTTATCTGTAAATAGGGTTAGTGGTACTCAATATTCATGTTTATAACATTTTGGGTCTATGACACCTCCTCTAAATGCAGTTCATTTCCATTTGATATCAGGTCCACTGTTCTTTAAGATGTCTGCCTGACAAATCTCACTGCCTCTGGTGCTAGAATTCCCAATGTCCTGGATTGGCTTTACCACCCTGATGCCATTGCTAATGTACCTACTGGGCAGCCAGAGCCTCCCTGTTTCAGGCAAGTCATTAGCTATATTAATCATGAAACAACTATGTCAGACAATAGCTCTGGCTGGAATATTATCGTTGGTACATTAAAAATTACATTCGCTTGCTGTTTTAGGAGACTTTAGAACTGAAACTGGACTCTTAGGTAGCAAACAGTCAAGCCGCTAATGATAGTGACGACACACCTTTGGGGCAGGTGGGATTTGAATCAAGATCTTCTGGCACAGAGGTAGGAACATTACCATAGGCTCACAACGTCCCCAATTACAATGATAAACAAAATTTAACCCCATTGAAATATTGCCATCCAAATTGCTGCCAACAGACTACAAGCTCTAAATTTTTTGGTATCATCAAGATTTAGATTTCACTCAAGTTGATCCTTAGTAATATGAACCTTTGTATCTAATTATATTTGATTAATTAACCAAAGTAACTTAATTATTCTTATCTATTTCTTGTTAATTGTTTGGTCCATTTTAAATTTTGCGAGACTACAGACCTGGAACTGACTCATCTTGCTCATGCTGCTTAATTAGTATAAAGATTGAATCACTGATGTACAGCTGCTGAAGATATAAGGACATTAATTAAAATACAATTTAAACTTTATGTATGTTTCATTTTGAGCGTGCACATGGCCATGCAGAAAGTGTGCATCAGGCTTAATATCCCCTAAATTTGACTTCAGTATATTATTTCTTCTCTGAATATACCAGTTTCATTTAGAGAAGTATAACAACCTTAAAGATTTCCAAGGGTTTGTGCATATTGTGGAATGGTGTTCCTTGAGGAAGAAATCTCATTAGGTTCTTTGCAATGTAATGGAAGTGAAACACAGGAGGCCCATTTTGAAGTGAAGAAGGTTAATCAGATTTTAAAGTGATGCTGTGAATTGCCTCTGAAAGAATTGGCATGGAAAATTATTTGAATAACTACTCGGTGTAAGCAATAAAAATAAATTAGAACTGCTTGCTAATGAATAATGCAAACATTAATGAATGTTTCCTTGGTAACTTGTGTCTGCATTAATATTTGTTGGGTCATTACTTTGTACAGCCAGGCATTTAGCAGCAGTTGCTATAGTTAGACTGACTTTGCAGATTTAGACTCTTAATTGTTTTTAATGTTATTATTAATGAGATTATAAACAAGATTGGAGAAGTGCTCTGTTGCACCAGTCCCACTGTTCCACAGGTCACAGCATAAAATAAAAATATTTTACCCAGCTACCAAAATGGTCAGTGAAATGTCTTATCCATATTAAATGTTAAATTAAAAAATCAACCAATCAGGTTTCTTAATCAACACAAATATTGGTAAATTGTAAAAGCAAAAGTTGTTAAAGAAAGATGCAAGTAATGTGGAAGTTTAAACACTTACCTCTCTAAATATTTCCAAAACACACACACAGCATGTAAAGAGGAGGAAAAATCAAATATGTCATTTGATGAAAAACCACTTTGGTCAATCTGATTTGGACTTTTAAGAGAAAAGGGCCACAGTGTAGAATGACCTGGACCTTGTTGCTCATTCATGACATATGGTTGCCTCTAGAGATTTTCCAGACACAGATTGCTTAGGAAATATTACATTGTGAAGTTCTTCCAGTCACTCCTTCAGAAAATAATGATACTGTCCCTTTAAGATAAATATTTTGTCCTGTTTCTTTTGCAGAGGGGTGTTTTCACAGTGGTGTGAAATGTCTCCTTCAGGCAGGCAGTTTGTAAACAGCCTTGGGGTCTCCCTGAGATAGTAGGAACTGCCGATGCTGGAGAATCTGAGAGAACAAGGTATAGAGCTGGATGAACACAGCAGGCCAAGCAGCATCAGAGGAGCAGGACATTGAAGAAATCTGAAGAAGGGTCCAGACCTAAAGCATCAGTTTCCTTGCTCCTCTGATGCTGCTTGGCCTGCTGTGTTCACCAGCTCTACACCTTGTTATCTTGGGTTCTTCCTGGGTGTTCTTTTTTAAACATGAGTGGGAATTATCAGGCACACATAGACCCAAAGGAATTTGGTTTTGCTTTCAGTGAGTCAGTAGATTTTCTGGCTGCTGGAGCTAACAGTTGAGTTCTCTGCTGCTAGAGTGAAACAACAGTATATGAGAATAATTGTTTTGCTGAATTGCATTTTTGCTGAAGAGTGTGTTTCTGGGATGCTCCCTTTACTGGAACTGTTGATGATTAGTGGCTAAATAATATATTATCTTGTTAAGTATTTCAATAGAGATATGACAATTCTTCTTTTTATTGTATTTTAACTGTTCTGTAAGAATAAAGTGAGTTTTGATTAAAGATTACCGCTGGAATAATCGAATCATATCTGGAACACAACATCCTACACTTGGCTTTTAAAAATATAAAAGGTGGGGCCTAGGCTATTTACATAAAATACTTTGGGGGGCCTGGTCCTTAAATAAAATAACAAACAGACTTTCCCCTGAATCAAGGCAATGGAGTAGTAGCATAGATGCTACACCAGTAATCCAGGGTCAGGGGTTGCACTGAGGACCACAGTTTGAACCTCACCGTAGCAAATTTTGGTTTCAATTTTTAAAAATCCAGACTTAAAAGTCCAATAATGACAATGAGACCATTGTTGCTTCTTGTGAAAACCCATCTGGTTCAGGAAGGAAGGAAATCGGCCATCCTTATCTCTTCTAATCTACGTGTATCTCAAGACCACAGCAATGTGGTTGGTTGCTAACTGCTCTCTGAAATGGTCTGGCATGCCACTCAGTTGTATCAAATAGCTAAAAATGTGTCCCAGAGGAATGAAACTGGATGGACCACTTGATATCAGCCTAAGTACCAGAAATGATAGCAGCAAACACATCCCAGTTAACACTCCAAAAGCGTCCTTTCTAACATCTAGGGGCAAGTTAAGCCAGAGCATGACATTGTTTGTACTCACAGAATGTGAATATAGCTGTGTCCATGAAACCAACATTGCTATTCCTTGGTTTGTCCTGTGCATTAACAGCACAGGACAGAACAGGTAGTGGCACAATGGGATACACATGCACCGGGAATTGCCTTGGCAGTCTTCAGCTTTCACTCTGGACCCTATTAGGTGTTATGTCATCTGAACAAGCATGGATAAGGAAACCAGAGATAATGGGAACTGCAGAGGCCTGAAACATCAGCTTTTGTGCTCCTGAGATGTTGCTTGGCCTGCTGTGTTCATCCAGCTTCACACTTTGTTATCTGGGTAAGGAAACCACCTGCTTACTTCCACCTCTTGCCTCCACCCCTCCCACTTTCAATTTATCCCTTAATCTTTGCATTTTGTAGCATGACAACAATGCCACACGGGGATTGATTTTGAATGGATTGAACAACAAAGCTAAGCATCCACAAGCTGTTCTAGCAGCAACAGAATTGTGTTCAACCTTAATCTGCCACCTCATGGCCAGGATATTCTCTCACTGTAATCAGGGGATCAACCCTGGTTCAATGAAGACTGCAAAAGGACATGACAAAAGCAGTATCATGTAGTTAAATATTAGATATCGGACTGCTGAAGAGACAGTATAGGACTGCTTGCATGCCAAATAGCACAAGCAGCAAATAGAAGACGGACCTAAATGATTCCATAACCAACTGATCAGATCTAAGCTCTGCAGTCCCACCACATCCAGTTTGTGAATGCTGATAGACAAACAAACAACTCACTAGGGGAGGAGAGATAACAAGATGTTGAGCTGGATGAACACAGCAGGCCAAGCAGGATCAGAGGAGCAGGAAGGCTGACGTTTCGGACCTAGATAACAAGGTGTAGAGCTGGCCAAGCAGCATCTTAGGAACAGGAAAGTTGACATTTTGGGCCTTGACCCTGCTCCCAAGATGCTGCTTGGCCTGCTGTGTTAATCCAGCTCTACACCTTGTTATCTCGGATTCTGCAGCATCTGCAGTTCCTATTATCTCTGTTTCGGACATAGACCCTTCTTCAGAAACGGGGGAGGGGAAGGGGATTCTGAAGTAAATAGAGAGGGGGGGGAGATGGATGGAAGATGGATAAAGGAGCAGATAGAGGAGACAGACAGGTCAAAAAGGCAGGGATGGAGCTAGTAAAGGTGAGTGTAGGTGGGGAGGTAGGGAGGCGATAAGTTCGTCCAGGGAGGACGGACAGGTCAAGGGGGCTGGATGAGGCTGGTAGGTAGGAGGTGGGAGTGGAGTTTATAGTTGAGAGGAAGGACAGGTTAGGGAGGCGGGGATGAGCTGGGCTGGTTTTGGGATGCGGTGGGGGGAGGGGAGATTTTGAAGCTGGTGAAGTCCACATTGATACCTTCGGGCTGCAGGGTTTCCAAGCGGAATATGAGTTGCTGTTCCTGCAGCCTTCGGGTGACATCATTGTGGCACTGCTGGAGGCGCAGGATGGACATGTCATCCAAGGAGTGGGAGGGTGTGTTGAAATGGTTCGTGACTGGGAGGTGCAGTCGTTTGTCGTGAACTGAACATAGGTGTTCCACAAAGCGGTCCCCAAGCCTCTGCTTGGTTTCCCCGATGTAGAGGAGGCCACATCAGGAACAGTGGATACACTATACAACATTAGCAGATGTGCAGGTAAACATCCATTTGATGTGAAAGGTCTTCTTTGGACCTGGGATGAGGGTGAGGGGGGAGGTGTAGGAGCTGGTGTAGCACTTCCTGCAGATGCTGGGAAAAGTGCTGGGTGTGGTGGGGCTGGTGGGGACTGTGGAGCGGACAAGGGAGTCATGGAGAGAGTGGTCCCTCTGGAAAGCACATAAGAGTGGGAGGGAAAAATGTCTTCGGTAGTGGGGTCAGATTGCAGATGGCAGAAGTGCTGAAGTATGGTGCTTTGGATCTGGAGGTTGGTGGGGTGGTACATGAGGACAAGGGATATTCTGTTTTGGTTGTTATTGTGGGGAGGGGGTGTGAGGGATGAGTTGCAGGAAATGTGGAAGACACAGCTAAGGGCATTTTCGATCATTGAGGAGGGGAAATTGCGGTCCTTGAAAAACAAGGACATCTGGGATGTTCGGGAGTGGAATGCCTCATCTCAGGAGCAGACGCGGCGAATGCAAAGGAGTTGGGATAAGGGATGGCATTTTTGTGGGAAGGTGGGTGAGAAGAGATATATTCTAGGTAGCTGTGGGAGTTTGTGGGCTTGAACTGGATATCAGTTTCCAGGTGGCTGCCAGAGATGGAAACAGAGAGGTCCAGGAAGGAGAGGGAGGTATCAGAGATGGTCCAGGTGAACTTAAGGTTGGGGTGGAAGGTGTTAGTGAAGTGGATGAACTGTTTGAGCTCCTCGTGGGAGCACGAGGTGGAGCCGATACAGTTATCGATGTAAAGGAAGAAGAGGTGGGGGACAGGGCCAGTGTAGCTTAAGTAGGGAAGGATGCTGCATTAATAACCCTATCCTCAATGATGGAGAGGGAGTCAGAAAATCAGTGCAAAAATTAAGGCTGAAGCATTTGATATAAACTATAGTTGAAATGTCAAGTGGAAGATCCATCTCAGCCTCCTCCAGAGATCCCCAGCCACAGGTTCATTCTATGCGTCACCAAGATTGAGCTGAAGCCATTGGATGCTGCAAAGACTATAGATCCTGACCATATTTTTCCAAGAGTACTGAAAATTTGTGCTCCAGAACTTGCCAAACCCGAGCCAAGCTGTTCCAATTTAGCTACAACACGGCATCTTCCTGGTAATGTGGAAAATTACCCAAGTATATCCTGGACATGAAAACAAATCCAACACGGCCAATTATTGGCCCTTTGATCTAATCTTAGAACATAGAACATAGAACATAGAAAAGTACAGCACAGTACAGGCCCTTTGGCCCACGATGTTGTGCCGTGGAATAATCCTAATCCAAAAATAAAGTAACGTAACCTACATTCCCCTCAAGGGGAAAAAGCAGTCAGTGCAGGGATCCCCTGTGGTCGTTCCCCTGAAAAACAAATATACCGTTTTGGATACTGTTGAGGGGGATGACTTGCCAGAGGCATGCAGTAGGGTGCAGGTCTCTGGCACAGAGTCTGCCCCTCTTGCACAGAAGGGAACGGGGGATAGGAAGAGAGTGATAGTCATTGGGGACTCAATAGTTAGAGGGACTGATAGAAGGTTTGCCGGAAACGAAAGAGACTCACGGTTGGTGTGTTGCCTCCCAGGTGCCAGGGTCCGTGATGTCTCGGATTGTGTCTTTGGAGTCCTGAAGGGAGAGGGTGACCAGCCCAAAGTCATGGTCCACATAGGCACCAACGACATAGGTAGAAAGAGGGATAGGGATGTCAGGCAGGATTTCAGGGAGCTAGGGTGGAAGCTGAGAGCTGGAACAAACAGAGTGGTTATCTCTGGTTTGTTACCCGTGCCACGTGATAGCGAGGCAAAGAAGAGGGAGAGATTTCAGCTGAACACGTGGCAGCAGGGATGGAGCAGGAGGGAGGGCTTCAGGTACATGGACAATTGGGGCTCATTCTGGGGAAGGTGGGACCTCTACAAACAGGACGGTCTCCACTTGAACCAGAGGGGCACTAATATCCTGGGTGGGAAATTTGCTAGTGCTGCTTGGGTGGATTTAAACTAGCTCAGAAGAGGATGGGAAACTAAGGTGTAGTCCTAGTACACAGGAGGATGAGTTTAGGGAGGACATGGTCAGGACCTCACTGTAACAGGAGTGTGCTGGCAGACAGCAAGCTGGATTGAAGCGTGTCTACTTTAATGCCAGGAGTATCCGGAATAAGGTGGGTGAGCTTGCAGCTTGGATAGGTACCTGGGACTTCGATGTTGTGGCCATTTCAGAGGCACGGATAGAGCAGGGTCAGGAATGGATGTTGCAGGTTCCAGGGTTTAGATCTTTCATTAAGGTCAGGGAAGGTGGTAAAAGAGGGGGAGGTGTGGCTTTGTTGGTCAAGGACAGTATAACGGTGGCTAAAAGAACTTTTGATGAGGACTCGTCTACTGAGGTGGTATGGGCTGAGGTTGCTGAGAAAGGTGTATCGACTGAGTCAGTATGGGTGGAAGTTAGGAACAGCAAGGGAGCAGCTACCTCACTGGGGGTTTTCTACAGATCTCCAACTAGCAGTAGGGAGATCGAAGAACTCATGGGCCGGCAGATTTTTGAAAAGTGCAAACGTGGCAGGATTGTTGTTATGGGTGACTTCAACTTTCCCAATATAGATTGGAACCTCCTTAGTGCAGATGGTTTGGATGGAGCCGTTTTTGTCAGGTGTGTTCAGGAGGGTTTCCTTACCCAGTATGTGGACAGGCCGACGAGGGGGGAGGCCATTTTGGATTTGGTGCTCGGCAATGAGCCAGGACAGGTGTCAGATCTCATAGTGGGAGAACACTTTGGCAACAGTGACCACAACAGCCTCACATTTACCATAGCCATGGAAAGGGAAAGGAGCAGTTACCAGGGGAAGATATTTAACTGGGGTAAAGGAAACTATGACACTATCAGACAGCTCTCTGATGAAGGGTCTAGGCCCGAAACGTCAGCTGTTGTGCTCCTGAGATGCTGCTTGGCCTGCTGTGTTCATCCAGCTCCATACTTTATTACCTTGGATTCTCTAGCATCTGCAGTTCCCATTATCACTATCAGACAGGAGTTGGGAAGTACAGATTGGGAGCAATTGTTCCACAGAAAGGGCACAGCAGACATGTGGAGGCTGTTTAAGGAGCAGTTGTTGTGAGTGATGTATAAATTTGTTCCTCTGAGACAGGTAAGAAGGGGTAAGATTAAGGAGCCTTGGATGACGGGTACAGAGGTGCTTCTTGTCATAAAGAAACAGGCAGCGTACGTAAGGTGGAGGAAGCAAGGGTCTAGCACCACTTTAGAGGATTACAGGCTTGCTCGGAAGGAGCTCAAAAGTGGACTGAGGAGGGCCAGGAGGGGGCACGAAAAGGGCTTGGCAGGAAGGATTAGGGAGAACCCGAAGGCATTTTACTCTTAAGTGAGGAATAAGAGAATGATCAAGGAGAAGGTAGGGCCGATCAGGGATAGCATAGGGAACTTGTGCGTGGAGCCTGAGCAGAAAGGGGAAGTCCTAAATGAGTTTTTTTGCTTCGGTTTTCACTAAGGAAAGGGACCTTGTTGTGAATGAGAACTTGAGGAGCAGGAAAACAGGCTTGAACAGATCAAGATTGCGGAAGTTGATGTGCTGGAAATTTTGGCAAACATTAAGATTGATAAGTCCCCAGGGCCAGACCAGATTTATCCTAGGTTGCTCTGGGAAGCGAGAAAGGAGGTTGCTAAGCCACTGGTGAAGATCTTTGCTTCCTCACTCTCCACGGGAGTCGTGCCGGAAGATTGGAGGGAGGCAAATGTTGTTCCTCTTTTCAAGAAAGGGAATAGGGAAATCCCTGGAAATTACAGACCAGTCAGTCTTACGTCTGTGATCAGCAAGGTTTTGGAAAGAATTCTGAGGGATAGGAATTATGACCATTTGGAAAAGCATAGCGTAATTAAAGGGAGTCAGCATGGCTTTGTGAGGTGCAGGTCATGCCTTACAAATCTTATTGAGTTCTTTGAGGAAGTCACGAGACAGGTTGACGAGGGCCGAGCAAAGGATGTGGTGTACATGGACTTCAGCAAGGCATTTGATAAGGTTCCCCATGGCAGGCTCATTCATAAAGTCAGGAGGTATGGGATACAGGGTGATTTGGCTGTCTGGATTCAAAATTGGTTGCCTGGCAGGAGGCAGAGAGTGGTTGTAGATGGTAAGTATTCTGCCTGGAGGTCAGTGCTGAATGGTGTCCTGAGGGCTCTGTTCTTGGGCCTCTGCTCTTTGTAGTTTTATAAATGACTTGGATGGGGACGTTGAGGGGTGGGTTAGTATATTTGCTGATGACACAAAGGTTGGAGGTGCCGTTGTTAGTATCGAGGGCTATTGCACGCTTCAGCGAGACATTGACAGAATGCAGAGCTGGGCTGCAAAATGGCAGATGGAGTTCAACCTGGATAAATGCGAAGTGATGCATTTTGGAAGGTCAAACTTAAATGCTGAATATAGGACTAAAGGCAGGATTCTCGGCAGTGTAGAGGAACAGCGGGATCTTGGTGTTCAAATGCATAGCTCCCTCCAAGTTACAACCCAGGTTGTTAAGGTTGTTAAGAAAGCATATGGTGTTTTGGCTTTCATTAACGGGGGATCAAGTTTAAGAGCTGCGAGGTTATGCTGCAGCTCTACAAAACCCTGGTGAGACCACACTTGGAATATTGTGTCCAGTTCTGGTCGCCCTATTATAGGAAAGATGTGGAGGCTTTGGAGAGGGTGCAAAGGAGGCTTACCAGGATGCTGCCTGGACTGGAGCGCTTGTCTTATGAGGAGAGGTTGACTGAGCTTGGACTTTTCTGTCTGTAGAGAAGGAGGAAGAGAGGTGACCTGATCGAGGTGTACAAGGTAATGAGAGGCATGGATAGAGTAGATAGCCAGAGACTTTTCCCCGGGGCAGGATTGACTGCCACGAGGGGTCATAGTTTTTAGGTGTTAGGGGGAAGGTATAGAGGAGACATCAGAGGGAGGTTCTTCACCCAGAGAGTTGTGAGCGCATGGAATAATTTACCAGTGGTAGTCGTGGAAGCGGAGTCATTAGTAACATTTAAGCGACCGCTGGACATGCACATGGACAGCAGTGAATTGAGGGGAATGTAGATTAGGTTATTTTATTTTTGGATTAGGATTATTCCACGGCACAACATCGTGGGCCGAAGGGCCTGTACTGTGCTGTACTTTTCTAGGTTCTATGTTCTAATTCACTGCTGTCCACTTATTTAGCTTCTCTTATGTCCTGGTCTGCCATCCTTGTTTACCTGTATCTTTCATATCTTTCTCTCCCTCTCTCTCTGGCCTCCATTTCCACCTATCCGCTCACTTGTCCAGCCCAACACACTTACCCCCACCTCCCCCAACCTCATCTTCAGCATATACCTGATTTTCCAAATTGCAATCAGTTCTGAAGAAGTGTCATTATATTGAAGCATTAACTCTGTTTTCTTCCCTCAGATGAGGCCACGCCTGTTGCGTTTGACAAGAATTTCTGTGATATCTTGTTTTAAAAAAAGGCTCTGATGTCTACTGAGATCTTTCAATAACCTCTTTTAAAGAAAGTATGGCAAATCTTTCCACAGATCCATTTTATCGCACGATCCTCCAAAAATACCATTCCATTACGAAATGTTAAATATGAAGTATTACATGGCAAAACAAGCTGATAATGACCAATGAGGAAAACCAGGCATCTTGGTCCTGAACACAAAGGACAAGTTCATCACAATAAATCAGATTGAAGGACTATCACATTAACAGAAGGATTATAGGAGGGAAGTTTAAATTTGATGATTTCAATATCAGTTGAGGTACCTAAAGAGAGGGAAAGAATGAGTCCCTCATTCAAAGAGTAATGCAAGGATTTTCTCTAACACCTATAACATGCATTATCATTTTAGACACACCATGTTGGGGATTTTAATGAATTGAAGAAATAGCTTCAATTAAAGGCAAGAAAGATGCAGACTGTAGAATGCAAACTACAGGATACCTTTGGCACAATGCATTGCATCCTCTTGTGGCAGGACCTTGCAAAATCAATTGGAGCTGCTCAAGGGAAAGAATCTGTGGCTGTTAATAAGCAACCACAGTACATTATATTAGTTTAGACTCTGCACTGATTATTATATTACGTAGAGATAACAAGGTGCAGAGCTGGACGAAAACAGCTGGCCAAGCAGCATCAGAGGAGCAGGAAGGCTGACGTTTCGGGCCCAGAAAAGTTTTCTTTATTCTTGAGATTTTATCTCTTGATCTCCTCTGCGGGAGACGTGGAAGGTGATTTTGCCTTTTTGTGTGGCTGACTGACGGAACATGTTGAATAGTCCCCCTTCTCCAGTTGTAAAGGAGCATCTGCGATTTTAAGTTACTGACTTCAGTTGAACTTGACTGGCAAACTGCAGGGGCCAAACAAGTGGGTATTGGGTGGAGTCACGCAATTTGGGAGGAAAGGGATGAGGGTATTGCAGGCTCAGTTACTACATAACACCAGCAGTAGCACGTAATATTTTGTAAGTATAGAATAAATTTTACTACTCCTGGCTTTGTGATTAAACAATTTGTTAATATTTCACGAGCTGTTTCTTAGCAGGTATGCCAGTATACCTAGCTGGATCATACTCATTATAAACGCTGCTGGTGTGACCCTGTAATTGCATTTTGTAGCTACATTGTTTGGGCTCTGATATACATTTGTTAGAGATCTACTGCTAGCCTCAGGTAGGCGCTTTAGTTGTACTTTGAAAGTCCGGTCTGAAAGATGCAAAGGAATAATCATCAAGATTAAAGCACCCTGCTCCTTTTTTAGGCTTTTGCAATTCCGTTAATATTGCTTTTAGCTTCCAGGAAGATCAGTCCTGTTAATTTAATCACTGAGTCGGAACACCAAGCACCTGGTGGTACTTGTCCAAATGGGCATTTTGTTGAACAAATCTTGTCTCCTACACAGCTATGAAAACCAAATCCAATCAGAGACTAATTTCATCATTATGGAAAATGCTCATGATCCACGAAAAATAAATCAATATTTGAAAACAGTGCTTTGCATTTCTAGCGTAAGCTTTTGCTTTACATATCAATGAAGATTCACACCTCGGTTGTTAAAGTACTTTCTTTCTCAAAAGATTTATTGTTTCAATTATCAAGCTACTATTCATTCTCAGCTTTCTCTGTGGATATGAGATTGTGTTTCCCTCTAAGTATGGCCCATTTGTTAAGAAAGTGCCTCTCTTTTATACTTAGGCCCCTGAATTTGCACATTTAAATTACAAATAAATCGTTTTTCCATTTATTTAACTGTACAGGGAATTTTGGACTGCTTTTCCTGAGAATAGCTTTGCCTCTGTAGACTGACAGATCAGTGCTGTGACGATCTGTGTGATTTTTAGCTATAGGGCTTGTGATCTGTACAAAGCTAGTGCAGTCATTAAAATCTCAGCTGGCTGCCAAAGATAAGGTGCATGTCTATGTTAAAAAAAAATAATGTAGTTTTGATTATTCAAGAAAATCCATCTTAGCTGTGAAGCATAATTACAGAGGTCTGGTGTACATCAGTGCTGAAAATGCATTAAGCTGCTTGTGTGTTAAATATGACATTTATAATGGCAATTATATACTGATTTCTTTAAATGGCCTAAATTTTAAATAACCTTTGGAATATTTGCAATCAGTCATGCCTGCCAATGCACCATATGTGGGCTCAAACATGAGCAATGACTCTTGCTTAATTGGGGAGGGGTCTGGTTCTTGTGGAATTGTGCACAGCAAGGGAGTTGATGTCTTCTTGAAGAGAGCAGGAGAATATTAAGTTGATGTTACCATATGGGAAGCGTTTAACACTTTAGACCCATTAAGTACCCAACATCCTCTTGAATTCATTTGAGTAAACCTAATTTTGAGGAAGTATGTATCCCAAACACCATGTTTTAACATCAAGATACAAACAGTCAGCCTCACATTGGAGTAAATTTGTTCCTGTCACTAGAGACTAAGATTTTGGTTGCTTGGTCTAATGGCCTAGATCTTCCAACGGTAGTGGCAGTGAATGCTGAGGCTTTGCTGTTATTCTGTAATGATTGCCTGAGGAATTCCCAAACTATTCCTTTTCCCTTTCCAGTCAAACAATTCCGAATCCCAGAACTGACTTTTATCTAGCAAGTTTTGAGAAGATTTGTAGCTCAGGTTGAGGTTCTGGATGTGAGTTTGCTCGCTGAGCTGGAAGGTTCATTTTCAGACGTTTCGTCACCATTCTAGGTAACAACCTCATAGGTTTCTGAACCTAAACAGATAAATAGAAAGCAGGACATAACACCAGCGCTTCACCGGAGGCTCACTGATGCTGTTACCTAGAATGGTGACGAAACGTCTGAAAACGAACCTTCCAGCTCAGCGAGCAAACTCCCATCCAGAACTGACTTTTATGTCGAGTGGTGAATTGAAGATTCTTCCTCTTGCTTCTGCAAGTGTTCCTGTTGATGCTTCACAATGCTCCACTCAATTTGATGATGTAATCCAGTTTTTGGGTAGAAAATAAGCAGAGAAGATCTGAATGGAGTGAGAGGCACCATCCCTGCCACCTGATCGTCTTTGTAATTGTGCCTGAATAGTTAATTTGACTTCTACCTTTTGCTGTCAACTGTACCCTATTACATAACAAAAGTGCGCCTTCGCATTAAGACTCAATGGTGGTTTATTCTCTACCTCTGCCAATTAAATTAGTGCAGGGACTCAGTAAAGGAAAGGATAGTGCACTAGAGTTTCTTAGAGGCTGAAAGTACCACAGAGACTGTGGTGCATCATCACCCTCGATCACATTATTTTGATAAATTTCTGTTCTAGTTTTCTAAGCTTCCAGTACCATTTTTTTTTCATTACGAGTACACCAACAAGGGCTATTTAACCTGAATTAAGGAAATTATTAAGCTGGAGAGAGTTCAGAAGAGATTTACTAGGATGTTATTGGGTATAGAAGGTTTGAGTTATAAAGAAGTGCTGGATAGGCTGGGACTTTTTTCACTGGAGCATAGGAGGTTGAGAGGAGATCTGACAGAAATTTACTAACTAATGAGGAGTATAGATAGAGTTAATGGTAGTTGCCTTTTCCCTAGGATGGGGGATTTCAAGACTCAGAGCACATTTTAAAGGGGAGAAGAGAGAGATTCTAAAAAGACACAAGGGGCAAATTTTTTGCACAGAGGGTAGTTCATGTGTGGAATGAACTTCCAGAGGAAGTGGTGGATGTGGGTACAATTACAACAATTGAAAGACATTTGGGTAAGTATATAAATAGGCGAGGTTTGGAGGGATATGAACCATGAGCAGGCAGGTGGGACTAGTTTAGGTTGAGATTGTGTTGAACATGGACTGGTTGGAATGAAGTGTCTGTTTCTGTGCTGTATGACTCAATGACTCTACAAAAAGATAAATTATGCTAGGAACTATCCCAACTGCAGTTCATCAGTAGTTGATACTGCAACAAATAATATTTCTCTAAATCCAAGCTGGGAAAATCTTCCAGTCTCCTTTAAGACCTCACAAACCACATCACTTCAATCTGAATACGGGGTTTCACCTGCATTTTGACTGGCGACTGGCTGATGTTCTCTGCTTAAGATGAAAGACTTGCTGTCTCTATCTGAACACTATCTTTCTTCTCTCTCAGATGCGTTTCAGACTAAATTTTTTGGTCTGGTTCCATAATAGCATAGAATTCATAAACTCCCTACAGTACGGAAACAAGCCATTTGATCCATTGAGTCCAATCTGATCCTCTGAAAAGCATCCCACCCGGATGCAACCCCTACCCTATTCCTGTGACTCTACATTTCCCATAGCTAACCCACCTAGTCTGCACACCCCTGGACATGATGGGGAAATTTAGCCTGGCCAATCCACCTAAACTGCACATCTTTGGACTGTGGGGAGAAAACCAGAGCACCCAGAGGAATCCCATGCAGGCACAAGGAGAATCTGCATGGACAGTCACCTGGAGTGGAAACAAACTGGGATCCCTGGCACTGTGAGGCAGCAGTGCTAACCACTGAGCCACCATGTTGTCATACTAAGTAAAAAAATCTATTAACCTGACAGTAGGACATACGATTGACTCTTCCCATTTTAAGCCCACCTTCATGAGTCACATAGATCTCGTTTCTTGGTAGAAATGCTAACTGGCTAGCTTTTAGACACATGACTCCATTCTATCTTGGAATTAATTCATTTAAAGTGTAATTTTTTTGCAAAACACGATGTTCCTAATACTTCATTGGGACTTAGGAATAAAGTCCCTTCATCTCTGCATAGCTGCCTCATGCCATTGTTTACAGGTGTGAAGATCTTACATCTTCTTCTCAGTAAGACAGCCTGGCTCCACTTTAAGCTTTAACAGCCAGGCCAACCAAGCTTGCTGTGAATTAGAATTCAGCATTAGCCACATTACCCTTCTTTCCTCCATTTTATCCTTAATTAAAGAAACAGTCCCAAAAAAGAATCTTATAAACTTTGTATTGTATCAAGGAACCAGGTTGACCTTGTTGACTATGAAGTCATTGATTGCTGTTGTTAATCTGGGCCAATCAGGAAAACCCGGCTGACCATCATAACCAGCAGATTAGAATCTCCTCAGTCAGGTGGCAGAACTCTAAAGTGGCTGGCCACAAGCAGTGTAAAAGCTGGCTTGGTGGCAGGATACCAGCTTCTTTGCAGTTATTTCACAATTCAAATAATGGTGACCAGCCAACCGAAAGTTTAATGTCAGACTGAATGCCTTCGGTTATCTCAGATGCTATGATGCCATTGTATTGTCAGCCATGGTAGTAGTCTCACTTCTGAGTCACAGGAGTTTGGGTTCAATTCCCACTCCAGAAACTAGACCACAGCACTTTAACTTGATCAGACTAGTGCTGCACTGGTGGAGGCAATCTATTCTCAATGAGATGGGGACCTGTTTTCTTTCTAAGGTGGGAGTAAAATATTCCGCTGCAATATTTTGACCAGGAGCAGATAATTTATCCCCAGTGACCTGGCTAATACATCTCTCAATCAACATCACAAGATACAGATTAACTTGTCATCACTGAATTGTTATGGTACAGAAGAAGGTCATTGGCTTATTCCGTTGACACTGACTCTGAGCATTTTAACTCAGTGCCACTCCCCTTGCTTTTCTCCGTAACCCTGTGCACTCAGTAATCCAGAAGAAGGCATAAATGGGAAGTATCCCTGATGGTCACGGGGACCACACACTGAAGATAGGCAACCCCCACATCCTTTTGACCCTTTCGCCCAGATTGTAAAGTAGAAGACTAGCCATTTCCCTGTTGTCTTTCCCTTTGTAATAGTGTGAAAATGGGAAACAATCTTATAAGTAGCCTTTAATTGACAGCTTAAGGTCCTCAACAGGATGATAGGACTAAGGGCAGGGAGACTTGGACAGCATGGTTACTCAGTGGTTAGCACTGTTGCCTCACAGCGCCAGGGACCTGGGGTCAGTTCTAGCCTTGGGCGAATGTGTGGAGTTTCCATCTTCTTCCTAGTATCTGCGTGGGTTTCCTCCCACAGCCCAAAGATACGTAGGTTCCGTGAATTAGCCATGGACAATACAGGGATAGGATAGGGTGTGCGTCTGGATGGGATGCTCTTTAGAGAGTTGCTGTGGGTTTGTTGAGCTAAATGGCCTGTTCCACACTGTAGGAATTCAATGACAGGAAATTTAAGAAAGTGTGACGTGTCTGAACAAGATATTAATATCTTCAGTGAAAGGGAAAATCTGACCTAGAAGGATTCTCAGCAAGACTTTCTCATGTTCCTCTTGCAATCTTGCCAATAACTAGCAATGTCTCATTTGTCCTCCTAGTTACTGGTTCTACCATCATGTTAACTTTCTGATACTTGTATACAAGATCAACCTAACTCATTGGAAAACAGTGCTTGATGATTTCTCACCATTTCAAACTGGAACATTCTATTTAAAAATAAAAGGGCAGGTGGGCTGGCCGATGACTTACTCAAGCACCAAAATATAAGGTACGGACAGGGGACATGAAGGAAAATGGTGGCTAGCCACTGCTTATTTTATGTGACATTCGCATTTCCAAATATACTGGTGGAGGACTGTAAAATTCACCCTGTAGGATAATCTGACTGGTATTGTTTTGAAAGTGGGTTGGGGAAAGGGTGCAACGTCAGAGGATCCTGAGGGTGGATAGTCACAAAGCTTTGAAGATGGTGGAAACTATCTAGGGCAGTTGAAATATTTGGTTTTGAGATTAGGGGCACAAATTATGAAAGCAAGGAAGTTACATTAAACTCTGACAAAATATTCATTATTCCTTCAGAAGGAATACTGTGTGCATTACCGGGTATTACATTTTTGCAAGAATTTGTAGGCATTGTAGATGGTACAAAGGATGTTTCTGAGGGCATGACCTTGTCTGCAAAAATTAGAGAAACTGGGATTGATTTCCTTAAAACTGACAAGGTTAGGGGGAGACCCAATAGAGGTATTAAAAATTTGCGAAATGTGTGCTGGTATTTTGACTCAGGGACAATGAAGGAATGACAGTACATTTCCATCATAGGGTGGTATGAGATTTAGTGCATGGCTATAATTTTCTAGTGTTCCCATGCCATTCTTGTCCTTTTAGTGCTGAGAGAGGTCAGGGAAGAGGAAACAAAGCGGAAATAAGGAAAATCATGATAAAACCAACCTCTGAGATCGAAAATCAAATAAATCATTCATATGTTTGGTGAGGCTCATGGAATTGTGGGACCTGATTACTAGTGCTTTCCTCCCATCAGTCATAACATTCTAAAATAATAAAGGATGAAATGAAACAGATGGGGAAATAAAAGTAACAAAAATGGCAATAAAGTATTGACAATTTTATTAAAGTTTTAAGTGTGCTTACTGAAAATATGTGCCATAAATGTGTGAGCCGAGATGCTTTGCTACCATGAGTTAGTAGTTCTTTTAGCACCAAATTGTGAACATTCAAGGAAAAAGCTATGTGGGAAATATGTAGTTGGAGATAGTCAGGCATAATTTGTATCGTTTGACCTTGTTGCCAATTTCTTGCTTTCTGCTGACAGGTTTGACATGAACCTTCATATTCGGAAGGTGGTAGCATGATCGTGTCATTTTTGGAACCTGAACCATAAACATTCAGGTAAAACTCATGTAAAGTCAACTTTGATGCAATGGTCATCGTCTCCATATAACTAAAATAATTTCCCAGTCAGATTCTGTTCTCTCAGCTATGAAATAGCTAATATTCTGAGGAAAGACAAGGAAAATGCTTCAAATACATTCTACTCTCTTTAATACACATATAATTGATGTTAATGACTGAGAGAAACATGCCATGAATTATTCAAAATTGCAAAGTTTTGGCCATCTAGTTCGTCAGGTTTTCAGTCCCAATGTCCAATGATGGGACAGAGCAATGTTAATGAAGGAAAGAAAAGGAAGTGAGTCCTGCACTCTGGACCCCAATATCTCGTACAGCATCCTGTCATATGTGATCAAAATCTGAGAGTTGAAAATCAGCCTGTTCAATCACATGAAGATCTATGTTAGAATCTTGCAACCCTGGATAAATGTCAACACTGAATTGAGCAACGAGTGATGATGGTGATGGAACACATGACAGAAGCAGAATCTATCTCACAATCTGTTAACTACAAAAACATTTAGACTGACATTTCTTAGATATTATTATGTTCAATGTACAGTAAAGTGGATTAAATTTAATTAAACTATGTGCAGTGAATGTGGCTTTACAAAGGAATTCTGTGAAGGAATTGTTGAAAGGACGGTAATTAGAATTCTAAATGGTGAAAATTTTATTTCCTCAATTTTCTGTTTAACTTCATCTAGATGAGAGGAGTGCAGTAATGCAGATTGGAAACATGGGTACAAATCTTCCGATCGGGGTCAAGAGTCCTCTTTCCAACTCTGATCAGACAAAAAACTTGACACTTACGTTCCTCTGATTTTTCAGGTCAATCATCCAATGATGGATCCGGCAGAACTCAATCAGCCCAAAGAATCTGAGAGATATCAGCAAAGGCAATCTGCGTAGAAGCCATACCTATGTTTTACAGCACTAACTACTCTTCATTCACAAACAGACTGAAAAGCTTTGGGACAGTTCAACAGCTTTTCAGTGACTTTGTGAATGTGTGAGAGTGACTGTTTATATGCATGAATGGGTAAGTATACAGGTGAATGTGTTGATGTGTAAGTGGGCAGGCTAGATGAGGTAAGTAGGTAAGAAGATCGTGTGTGTGTGTGTGTGTGTGTGTATGTATGTATGTGTGTGTGTGTGTGTGTGTGTGTGTGTGTGTGTGTGTGTGTGTGTGTGTGTGTGTGTGTGTGTGTGTGTGTGTGTGTTTGGGGTAAGTGGGTAGGGTTGCAATGATAGAGTGACAGATAGTAGCTGGGCAGATTACTGCCCAGTACATGGATGAGGTAGATAGACAGATTAGGTCAAGAGGAGTTGTCAGGTCGGGTCGGGTCAAGGAGGAGGTGGAAGACCAGGAAGAGCAGGAACACTGAGGTAAGGGCTCAGATTGTAGAGGTGGGGGGACCTGAGGTTTTGAAGTAAGAATATCAGTTATATGGTTCAGCAGGAGTTAGGCTAGGTTTTTCCATCTAACATGCTAACTATTGATATAGGTGTGTGAAACAAGCTTTCTCAGGAGCTGAAGTATCCCTTGTCATAAATTTGATCAACTTGAACAATTCCATCAATCAGCATACTATGACTTCCATGGGGTCCCGATGTGTGTCTCCAGCCATATGTCAAATGTCTAGCTTCCAATTATCTAGTGACCAAAACTCTGGGCTCCAATAATTTCAAGTGATCACCATAGAGTTCTTGCAAGAATGGAATTGAGTTGTTTGAAAAATAAATATTATGGGTGGACTTTTTATTTAATCACAATATTCAACTTAAAGGAAACAGTGCACACTTACTATTCTACCTGACTTAATAAGGAAGCTGCGTTATAGCATGATCCATTAAGATAATTTAACTGTGGTTCCTGGAATGAGAGCCTGAGGAAATCTCTACATTACCAGGAGTTTAGAAGAATGAGAGTTGATCTCGTTGCAACATGCAAGATTCCGAACTTGTAGAGCTGGATGAATAGAACAGGCCAAGCAGCATCAGAAGAGCAGGAAGGGTGACATTTCGGGCCTAGACCCTTCTTCAGAAAACCATCCGAGGGATCCCAATAAACGTTGAGTCTCGATGTGGCGTCATTGTGGGGAAAAAGGTGCGAAACACAATGTTAAAACCCTAAGTATCTCCCTCACCTAACTAAATTCCAGATGGTAGATAAACTCTCTCGTGTTCCAAATGTTCTGTGTCTACCCCCAACTCCACTGAAACAAGAAACCACTCTGGGTCAAGCAGTAGGTTTTAAATTCTCATAGGTAGTATGAAAATTCTATTGAATTCACCCTCACATGCATGCGAATATGAAAATTACAGGTGGTGAAAATAAATACTCCTGCTGAATGGTGACAGGTTAACAAAGATGGGATTTTTAGCATGTTGGTAAGTGGGTGCAAACAACAAAAATCAACAGGGTTATATATACAAATCTGACAGATAGCTCCTTTTTCTTTCTACTTCCTGCATGAATTTATTTCCCTCTAGTTTTGTGGTGATTTTCATTGAAATCTGTTAAATTAATTTCTTTTCTTTTTTTGAAGAAAATATGAAATTTTTCCTTATTTCTCTAGAAGTATGGGATTGAAAGCAAAAGTCAATGAGTACTGCCTCTAGGGTAAACAAAAACCATGCTACTGGTTAACGAGGGGTAAATATGTTTGATTCCAAGATGATATGTTTCCGCATTGTGGTGAGGATAGGCTACAATGGGTCCAGCTGGAGAGAGTGCAGGTACTTGTAAGGTAACTATTCACTTTTACAATTCCTTGACAAAATTTGACCCCACTGCTCCACACAGTGACACGTCAATGTCATGACCACTTGACAAAACATATAGAGGTTCTCACTGGGATTTTTTACTCCAACACTTGCATTCAGTGATAACATTTGTGTTAAACAATAACAATAACCAATATGATCTAAGCAAACCTTAGAGTAGTGGGAATAATATCCTGTATGCTAAAAATTCTCAGTCTGTACAAAAACAAGTCCCATGTACCAGTACGCTACTGCCTTAAGAACTGTGCATGAAATGAGCACAATGATAGCACTGCGTTCTTGAATCTGAATGTAAAAATAACTGCAATATATTCTAGGCCATTATGTAATTGGCATTTTAACTGACAGGAGTTTTCTTTGAAGATTATGTCCTTAGTCATAATTAGATTCTGCTGGAAATGGACTAATTTACAATGGAAATACTATTACCCTAATCAAAATTTCAAAGAAGCCCTCGATAACCATTTGATTAAAACTTAACTTAATGAATTTTTATGTAATCATTTCTTGTATTAATGTCGATCTTAAGTTAAATTTCACATTGAAACCCACAGCTGCAACAAAAGGAAAGTGCATTATGTGATGTTTATTCTGAGTGAAATAATAATTAACAGAACAAATTTCAAAATGCAGATATTGGCAATTCCTGTTGTATCCTGCATTTAATTTCTACAAAATGAATCCTGCATAGTACAGGCCATTGTTTTGTCTTCATTATTCATTAGTACTAAGGGCTATTAGAAAATGGGTCAAAAATTTGTAAAATGTAGGTTGTTTATTAACATATTGTATGTAAAATAAACCAATTAGTTGGTTAACTAGATTATTGCCTCACTAGATTATTCATCACTTCTATTTCCAGCAAGAATAAGAAATACACTATGCATTAAATGAGTATGTGTGAGATTACAAATTCTCATCAAATAACAAAAGGGTTTTCATTGTTAAAATTGCCGGATAATCATATAATTCCTACAGTGTGGAAGTAGGCCATTTGGCATATCAAGTCCACACTGATCCTCCAAAGAGTATCCCACCCAATCCAAACCCCCTACCCTATCTCTGCAACCCTGCATTTCTCAAGGTTAATCCATCTGGCCTACACCTTCCTGGACATTATGGGTAATTTATCATGGTCAATCCACCGCTATTCTAAATATTGCCCATAAGAGATAACAAATCTACTTACTTGAGGGTCCTGTAATATAGAACCTCAGAAAATAACTGGTAAAGATGTGACTTTGTAATAGATGCATCTATAAATGTCCACCTCAGTGGCCTTTGTTGGCACATGACTCTAACAGTTGTGTTATCCTTTAGTTGAGTAGGTAGCTCTTGATTTCACCTCATAGCTCAATGCTTTTTTATAGAAGCTAATACTTTATTGTCATGCTTCGATCTCCGCATTTTGTTGTCATGAGTAAAGAAGGCTGATTATAATTGTTGGATTGATAATACATAGAATTAAGCAATATGTAGGAAGTCCAGAGGGGAATTGAGAAAGGAAGCAAAAGTCAGGAAAATCAGTGTATGAGAAAAGATTAGAAGGCAACATTAAATACAACACTAAAATACTACGAAGGAAATCTGCTTATGTGGATAAATGCTTGGCTGAGGGACCAAAGGAATATTTTGCATTTGTCTTCATCAGGGAAGATGACGATGCGAACATCACCATAAAAAGAGGAGGCAGAGTATTTATAAAGGATAAAATAGATTAAATTGAGGCACTTCAAAGATAGACTGCATTTAAAATAGAGAGGTCTGGACAGGTATGTTGCTGAGGGAAAAGATAGTTGGAAATAATGGAAGTTCTGGTCATAGACCTTTGGATATAGAGCAATGACAGTGAAGTAGAAGGTTGTAAATGTTACAACCTTGTTCAAAAGCATGGGTAGAGGGATAACAATGTTGTCTACAGGCCAGTCAGGATTGTATTTGCTCTCCTTAGAAATATAAAGCTGAATTTAATAGAGTTGTTCAGAATTGTTATGATTTTCTCAGAGTAAATAGGATAAACTGTTTATATTAACAATTAGGTTGATAAACAGAGGTGCAAATTTAAAATAATGACCAAATGAATTATTAGGAAGATCGTGAGAATTGTTTCAATTCAATGAGTTATGATCTGGAATTTTCTGCCCATGGAGTGCAGATTGAGCAGTAATTTTTAAAAGAGAATTGGATGGATGTGTGAAGAGGCAAAATGCATGGCCAATGGGAAAATGAGGTAATGAGAGCAATTGGATACTCTTTCAATAAGATAGGGTGGGTATGATGAATGAATCCTTCCTTCTGTCTGATATGTTTCTATGGTTTAATACACTCTACGATGGAACAACTTATTCAATGATGGTAAAGGCCACTCTGCTTTCCATTTTTCATCAGTCATAGAGGCCTATGGCACAGAAGAAAGCACTTTGACCCTTTGCATCTGCACTGGTCAAAAACAACAACCTGACTGCTCAGATAATAAAATGTGAGGCTGGATGAACACAGCAGGCCAAGCAGCATCTCAGGAGCACAAAAGCTGACGTTTCGGGCCTAGACCCTTCATCAGAGAGGGGGATGGGGGGAGGGAACTGGAATAAATAGGGAGAGAGGGGGAGGCGGACCGAAGATGGAGAGTAAAGAAGATAGGTGGAGAGAGTGTAGGTGGGGAGGTAGGGAGGGGATAGGTCAGTCCAGGGAAGACGGACAGGTCAAGGAGGTGGGATGAGGTTAGTAGGTAGCGGGGGGTGCGGCTTGGGGTGGGAGGAAGGGATGGGTGAGAGGAAGAACCGGTTAGGGAGGCAGAGACAGGTTGGACTGGTTTTGGGATGCAGTGGGTGGGGGGGAAGAGCTGGGCTGGTTGTGTGGTGCAGTGGGGGGAGGGGACGAACTGGGCTGGTTGAGGGATGCAGTAGGGGAAGGGGAGATTTTGAAACTGGTGAAGTCCACATTGATACCATATGGCTGCAGGGTTCCCAGGCAGAATATGAGTGGCTGTTCCTGCAACCTTCGGGTGGCATCATTGTGGCAGTGCAGGAGGCCCATGATGGACATGTCATCAAGAGAATGGGAGGGGGAGTGGAAATGGTTTGCGACTGGGAGGTGCAGTTGTTTTTTGCGAACTGAGCGGAGGTGTTCTGCAAAGCGGTCCCCAAGCCTCCGCTTGGTTTCCCCAATGTAGAGGAACCTTAAACCTGACTGCTCATTCTATGTTCCTGAACTTGGCCAATATTATGCCTTGGTTTCACAAGTATACATCTGAACACATTTTAAATGTTTTGAACATTTATGCCTCCATCACCCTTACAGCAGTGTGCTCCAGATTCCTACCATCCTTTGGGTGAAAACATTTTCCTCACACCTCCTCTAAAACTTCTGCTTCTTACCTTAAATCTGTCCACTCTGGTCATTGAGCATTCAACCGGGGGAAGAAGTTTCTTCCTGTCTGGCCAATCTATGCCCCTTGTAACTTTATACATCTCAAGCATTTCCCCTCTCTGTCTCTCTCCTCTAAGGAAAACAAGTCCAGTTTGTCCAATCTCTCTTCATAACTGAAACTGTCCAGTCCAGGCAAAATCTTGGTAAAAGTGCTCTGCACCCTCTCCGGTGCAATCACATCCCTCTTTTATTACGGATTTCAGAACCGCACACAACACTCTAGCTGCAGCCCAACCAACATTTTACACAGTACCAGCATAACCTTCCTGCTCCCAAACTCTACTCTTCAATGAATAAAGGCAAACATCTTATGTGCCTTCTTAACCACGTTATCCACCTGTCCTGATACTTAGGGCCCTAGGTCCCTCTGATCCTTGATGATTCCCAAGATCCTACTGTTAATCACGTATTCCTTTGCTTTGATTGTCCTCACATTTATTCAGATTGAATTCCATTTGCCACTGATCAGCCCAGCTGACCAGCCCTCATTTATATCCACTTGTAGTCTAATGCTATCCTATCCACTATTTACCTCCCTACCAATTTTGTATTGTCTGTGAAGTTACTGCTCAACCCCCACCCCCCCATATTCAAGCTGAAGCCATAAATATTTATACACACATATACATACAACACAAACAGCAAGGACCCCAACACTGACCCCTGTGGAACCCCAATGGACACAGACTTCCAAACTGAAAAACACCCCTCAAACATCACTGTCTGTTTCTTACCACTCAACTGATTGCAAATCCAACTCGCCAAATGTCCTCAGATCCCATACGCTCTTACCATTGTCATCAATTTCCCATGTGGGACCTTATCAAAAGCCTTGCTGAAGACCAGTAGACCACAGCAAATGCATTGCCCCCATCTACACAGCAGGTCACTTCTTTGAAAAAGAAGTTGATAAAAAATAACCTCACCTTAACAAAACCATATGGATTGCTCTCGATTAACACTTGCCTCTCCAAATGCCCCCATTAGTTCTGTCCCTCAGAGTTCCTTCAAATACCTCCCAGCCATGAAGGTTAGATAGACCAGACTTAAACTTTCTCCTTTATCCCTTGCTTCCTTCTGGAATAAAGGCACAGCTTTGGCTGTCCTCTATTCATCCTAGACCTCTCCTGTGGCCAGAGAGGAATTGGAAACTTTCCTCCTTTGCCTCACCTTAACAGACTGAAATAGATTTCATCTGGTCCGGGATATTTATCTAACTTTCAGCCTGCCAGATAACTCCACTCTGCCTAAGCTAATTTCTTTAATTGCATCATAAACCTTCCCCTTGATGTCTATACTGATATTGTACCTCTCAATAGTGAATATTGACAAAAAATATTCATTTAGAACCCTACCTACATCCTCTAATTCCATGCACAAATTAACATTGGGGTCCTCAATGGCTCCTAACCTCTTACCCTTCGTGTACCAGCAAAACAACTTAGGATTTTCTTTTTTTTTACCTGCCGGTCTCCCCTCCCTTTTAAGTTTCCTGTTGCAAGTTCTATATTCCTTTCAGGGTCAGTTGTTTTGTGCCCTCAGTATCTGCCATAAGCCACCGTTTCTCTCTTCACTCAATGTTATATATCCCATGTTACCCAAGCTCTGCAGAATTCATTGGTCCCACAATTTTCTTATTTGGAACATGTTGGTCCTATACTCTCCATATTTTCTTCTTGAATGCGTCCTACTATTTTGAGACAGATTCACCTGAAAGCATCTGCTTCTAGCCCTCTCTGGTCGCATTGTATCACTGTATTAAAATCAATCTTGGTCCAGTTAAGAACTTTAATTTCAGGCCCATTCTTGTCTTTTCCCATAGCAATCTTTAATCTAATGGGGTTGATTATTGTCTGCTAAAGCCTTTTCCTCTGATGTTTTACCCACTTTCTCAGCTGTGTTACATAAATTAAGTCTCATGCTAACCTATCTATTGTGAGGCCTGCTACATTTTGGTTTAAAAATGCTCTCCCGAATATATTTGAAGAATTCCTGTCCCATCAAACTTTTCACACAACGAATGCCGCTGTAAATGTTGGGGAAGTTGAAATTCCCGACAATCAATAACCTAATACATTTAAACTTGCCTGAAATTTGCCTCCATATTAATGCTTCTATTTCTCCTGGACTGTTTGGGGGCTACAGAACGCTCCCAGTAATGCGATGGTTCCTATTTGTTTTTTAGTTTTCCCATATGGCTTCATTTGAGAGTAATGCAAAACATCATCCCTCCTTACTGCTGTAATAGGGTCCCTGATCAAAACTGCAATACCTACTCCTCTGTTACCTCCTTGATTGTCTCACCTGAAGATTTCTGTCCTGGAATATTGAGCTGCCAATCCTGCCTCTCTCACAATCAAGTCTCAGCTATACACCATACCTCAAATTTTAGTTTGTGCCCTTAACTCATCCGCTTAATACAAAAAATTCATTGTTTTAATATACATACTATCCAAACTTTCCAAACTCCCTTGTGACTTAACTGGCCTTGGGTGTCCATGCTTTCCTGACTCACTTGCTATCACCTCTGATTTTGATACCTTCTTTCAGGTTCTATCCTGTGCTAAGTCAGTCTAACCCTTTCCCAACATCACGAGCAAACAAGGACCCTTGCCCCATTCAGGTTCAGGTGCAACCCATCCACTCTGGACATACCCTCCCAATGTCCCAGAAATCTGAAGCCCTCCTTCCTGCATCATTTCTCAGCCACATTTTTCATCTGGGCTAATCTTCTATTTCTATACTTAGTAGCATGGGGTACTGAAAATAATCCATCAATTACTATCTTTTGGCTCTTGTTCTTTAATCTACTTCCTAGCTCCCTAATTTCTGCTGAACCCTTTTCCTATCGATGTCATTGGCACCAAGATGTACTATGATCTCTGTCTGTTTACCCTAACCCTTCAGAATGCCCTGTAGCATTTCAGTAACATCCCCTACCCTTCTATGGGGTGTGTGTGATGGCGGGGTTGGTGGGAGGGGTGAGATAACTTACCGTTCTGGAGTCTCAACTGCAGCTGCAGAAATACTAGTCTGTGCCCCTGACAAATGGGTCCACAGTCCCTAAAGCCCAGCTGTTCTTCCTTCCATCTTGTACAGCAAATCCACACATAGTGTCATGAAGTTAGCTGCAGCTGCTTCCCCTGCACAGTTCTCTCCTCCAACAGTATCCAAAACAGTGTATCTTCTAAAAAGGGGGATGGTCACAGAATGGATAGCTGCCTTCCTGTACTCTGCCTGGGGTGGCCACTCTTGCCCTTTCTCACTGTTCAATTTTTACCTGCAGAATGACCACCTCACTAAGTTTCACAGATGGACCACAGTGAATTCACCTGCAGCTCAGCTTTGAAACGCACTTAGCCAGTAGTACATGGAATAGTGTAGGTTAGATGGGCTTGAGGTCATTATGACAGTTCGGCACAACATCGAGGGCCAAAGGGCCTGTACTGTGCTGTAATGTTCTATGTTCTATGGACACACAGATTGTGCATTGCATCACCAGGGACAACTGAAACTTCTCTGATTTGCCACATAATGCATGAGGAGCCCATCATGGATGTGGGCTCTGCAGCCATGACTTCTTTTAATCCTGGAGTAACTCTCTTTCCTAGAAAAATCTGTAATAATTATGCTTTTGTAAGAACACTGTTAACTTAATTTCCTCTACCCTGCTTTTCTTATTTACAGTATTATATTGTATTAGCCCTGCTTTTACTTATTCCTTTGTTTGACAGTTCAACCTTGTTTCCAAAAAATCCCATTAATTTTTAAAAATCATAACCTAATCAATGATAACAAAGTGTGAAGCTGGATGAACACAGCAGGCCAAGCAGCATCTCAAGAGCACAAGAGCTGACGTTTCGGGCCTAGACCCTTCTTGGCCTGAAACATCAGCTTTTGTGCCCCTGAGATGCTGCTTGGCCTGCTGTGTTCATCCGGCTTCACTCTTTGTTATCTTGGATTTCCAGCATCTGCAGTTCCCATTATCACTCACACATAACCTAATCAATGCACCACTTACCAATGATATCACAGTTTTATTTGTTTGCCCAATGCACAGACCCCTGAAGCTGCTGCTATTAAACTAAGACGTCCTCCCTCTGTTCAATTGAATCTGAAGAATATAGTCCTACAAATGATAAACACTGAGATAGGACTTTGCAAACTATGAACAAAAAAAATATAGAAAAGAACCTCTTCTCCTGTGCACCGAACTCCATTGATGCACAAAATTTCCAGCATCACTCATTGTGTTGCATTGTACCTCACTCTGAATGTGCCTTCTCCCAACTGCTCATGATCAAAGTGTATCAGTTCAGTCAGCAAATGCAAGTATACAATAGATTTAGGACTACAATCATTGGGAGAAGATAGCCTAAACTCTGATCTAACATTGTGTAGAATTCCTCAAGTTGTATTAGACCCATTTCAGTTTGGTGATGGGATAATACACATCATAAATATTACTGAAATAAAAGATACACTTTGTCAAAACATTTTTTCATGCACTTCGCAGGGGAAATACCAAAGTAGAGGGGAGCATAATTTAATGTTGTAAGAGAAGAGAGTGTTGATTGGTTAGGAAGTGATTCTCAGGTTGTAGGAACACTGACCATGGAGAGTGCACCAGTTCGATGATGACAGGCATTAATTGCCAAACCTCATTTAAATTTAAATAAAGGAAGTTGATTCTAATTGGTCAAGGCAATGTCCAGAGGAATAAACCACAGAATGGCCAGCACCTTTTGTTAAAGTGAAACAGAAGCACTAGATGGGCATGACATGGTGTGAAGCTGGATGAACACAGGAGGCCAAGCAGAATCAGAGGAGCAGAAAAGCTTGGCGTTTCGGGTCGGGACCATTTCATGTTCATCCAGCTTCACACCGTGTTATCTCAGATTCTTCAGCATTGGCAGTTCCTACTATCTCTGCACTTGATGGGCACGTTCATTTTGTTTGTATAGTTCAGCCCCGGTGTATTAGTATGCAGAGCTACTTCTACATCCAACTACCCCACATTGTAGACCAGATGGACAATCTTCAATTGGATGCCAGCAAAATTATTCATATGCTCAGGATTATTCAGCACATGTTTTTAATCAAATCTAGTGCTGAACACTGTGGTTTGAGTTTTGCAAGCATGGGATGTTTGGGCTCTCTACTAAAGTTTACCATAATAATACCTTCACTGATCAATATATACTTTGGAATTCCTACATTTACATGCTGTGTAAGATTAGCCTGACTGGCAACTTTGTAAATAGGGTTGAAGCCATTTGTTCACTGCGCAAGCTAGATACAGAGATAAGGTGCATCAAAGTGTGAGGTATGTAGGCCATACGCTTCAAAGATGGATGGATTAAATCAAACAGCATGTCCTTTCAGCTATGCACAACAGGCAAGTTATGAACTTTATCCAACATTAAATGTAATTCTGCATTTGACAACATTGGCTTAATAGTCCTGAGAGTTCTAAGTATTATGCTGACAACCAATTTAAGATTATGGTCAGGCTGCAATGAACCATATGAGTATATTGGTCATTCCTTGTATTATAGAGCATTGCCGTGACTAATTAGTTAACATTTCTGGTTTAAATTTAAACAAAGCCTAGCAGTTAACTGCCAATCATCACCATTCTGACATCTGTTAGATGGCAATGCCTCTACCAAACAAAGTTGACCTGCTAATCAGTGTGCAATCTTGTATAATATAAAATAATGTTTGTCTTTATAATGGCAGTCTTGGTGAATGTCCTAATGAATGCATGATGAAAAGCTTTTGACAACATTTATATTTTTCAGCAGTATTTTAGCTTTTAGATAATTTTTAACTGAGAGGATCAAGACAAATGTTTCCTTTGAATTCTGTCCACTGATGATGGTGATGGCAAGTTCTGGCGAGAAATCCACCCCAAGTGAGACAAAAGCAAACCAGAAAGCACATGTGCAATTAAGTAAGTGAGTGCAAATATTCCGTTGTAGTTCTCTAGCCAACAGGAAATTGAAGGCCCATTGCCCTATTTTCATTTCGCCAAGTTTTATTGCAGTGGGCGTTTGTATCTATAGAACCCATCAAAGGTCAAAACCTCTAAAAGTGAAACATAAGCAAATACTCCAATCAGATCAGAAGAGCAATGTCTGCTTAAGAATTGTACTTGAGAAATGATCTCTGTCATTTGTTTACAAATGTGTGAGAAAATGATAGGAAACAAATCTCGACAGCTCTTCAACGTAAAGTTGGCATGACAGATGCAGAATATATTTTCACGGATAAAGCATCTCCTCAAAAATACTTATCTATTAACAAACATCTGTTTGAAAATTGAATGAAGAAATGAAAGCCAGCCTCAATTGGCCTGTGAATATTAATGAAGCTAGGATACACAGCCTTTACTCCAGAGTTGTCTCTGTACCAGAGACGGTTATGAATGAACGTGAAGGGAATTAATCGATAGTTTTACATATTAAGACTGGCTTTTCCTATATTTTAATCAAATTCAATCACTAGTTATTTCTCTGTATTTACATAGAATAGGTGTTTGCTCTCACTTTGTGTTAGCTTCTCAACATGTAATTTGTGATCTAATTTATTTCCTTGCCCGTGGTTAAATGAAAAGTTGGTGCACTATTAACGAGATTCTAAGCACTGTTGGATGCAGCATACAGCTGTGGTAAAACCATTTCATTTTCAAGGAATAACTTAGCAACAGAATGCCTGTAGATCAAATGTAACATTTCAGTAATTCTCCATAAATGTCATTTCATGCAAAACTCTCTTACCTTCATCTTCCCAAAGTCTCACATTTAAAATTCTAATTCTTTTAGCCTCAACCTTTGAAAATGTTTTGACTGTCTTCAGTGCTGCAATTCCCCTAGATTCTCTAAATTATCTGACTCCAGTTTCTGAGACATTGCCAATCCTTTCAACCAAACATTGGCAGCCATGCCTTCGGTCCTTTAAGCACCTTACTTTGATATATCCTCTATAAACTCCTCAAAATTGTCACTCCATTGTTATCTTTTAAAGTAAACCTACTTGACCAAGCTTTAGGTCTCATAACTTCTTCTGCTGATTGATTTATTGTCATGTGTACTGAATTACAGTGAAAAGCTTTGTTTATGAATAGTACAGACAGACCATGGTAAGCAAAGGATGTACAGATCAAAAAGGCTTTGACAGTGTCATACAGGTTCCATTGCACAGGGCATGCACTAGGCAAGATCAGTGAGATTTGAGGCTAGACTGTCCATTTATCAGTCTAATAAAGGCTGGGAAGAAGCTGTTCCTGAACCTGCTGGTATATGTGTTCAGGCATCTGTATCTTCTGTCTGATGGAAGAGGTTATTGGAGACCATTATCAGGGTGCGATGGATCTTTGCTGAAATTGGTAGCATTCCCTGGCAGTGAGCTGTCCAAATGGAGCCCATTGATAGAAGGTTGGCTTCTGTGATTGTCTGGGCTGTGCACACCCACTTTCTGTAATTTCCTACTGATCTGGGTAGAGCAGTAGCCATACCAGGCCATTATCCACCTGGGCAGTATACTTTCAATGGTGCATCTGTAAAAATTGGTGAGAGGCCTTAAAGACATGCCAAATTTCCTGAGTTGCCTAAGAAAGAAGAAGTGTTGGTGCGCCTTCTTGACTGTCACATCCTTTGGATTGATGTTCATAATTTTCCTTCCTGAAGCACATTTCTACATTAAAAAAAATGCTTTCTTAATTATTTCCCCACTCTTACAGCTTGTCAAGCAATCAATTACATAGTTATTACTTTGTGGAGAAACAGAGAAATTGACAAAGAAGTGACTTTATACAACACGTACAAAAAGGTTCAAGGCTAAAGGGGACTTTGTTTCTGACTAGCACGCTACTATGACCAGGCAATCTTGATTTTCTGAACTCTTGGTCGAATCCATTGAATCCCTACGGTGTGAAAACAGGCCATTTGGCCGAACATTTCCACATTGATTCTCCAAACAGCGGCCCACCCAAGCTCTCCACCCCTTCCCTGTGACATTGTATTTCCCATTGTTAATCCACCTAACTTATCTGGTAGCTTTGTCATTGGGGGTTTGAGAAGAGATGCCAAAGATTCCTTGACCTTCCATCAAGTATCTGCCTGCTCTGTACTAAGGGGCCTAGACTGAGTCAGGCATGTTCTGTTGGGGTGAGATACTGTCCCTTCAATGATTTCTTAATTGGATCAACAGGTTTCTCACTTTCCTGGATGAATCTGTTGATTCAAAAACAAAGCTGCTAAAAAAGGTCAGCAGGCCTGGCAGCATCTGTGAAGGAAAAAACAGAGTTAACGTTTCGGGTCTGGTGACCCTTCCTCAGATCCTCAGGATTTGTTGATTCACTTGGCAGGGCCATCCTCCACAGGGAATCTTACCCAGAACTAGTTTAGGGTCTGGGATCTGTCACAAAGAATTTTGTCCTGGCCCTCTGGCCTCTAAGGGACAGTAAGTATTTTGCTCGTGGAACCAAAAGCTGTTTAAAGACATTCATGACTTCATTGACATATAGTGATAAAAATAAGTAAGCCATTAGCTGAAAAGGGCCAGCCTGTCTTTAAACCAATATGTCACAAAGTTAGCAAAAACAATGTATTAAGGGTGTCTGAAATAAACAGAAATACTGAAAACTGATGATTGGTTGTGTCTGGAGATGTTAGGCTGAATCTTACATTGGTGGTGTAATCAACAGTGAATAAGGTTATATAAGATTACAAAGGGATCTTGATCAACTGGGCCAATGGACTTAGGTGTGGCAGGTGGACTTTAATTTGGATAAATGCAAGGTATTACATTTTGGTGAAACAAACAAGGGCAGGATTTATACAATTAATGGGAGGGGCCAGGGTCATGTTGTAGAATAGAAACCTAGGGATTCAGGTACATAGTTTTATGAAAGTTATATCACAGATAGGCAATGTGGTTATGAAGGCATTTAGCCTGCTTGCCTTCATTCCTCAAACCGCTGAGTATAGGAGTTAGGGTGTCATGTTGAGGTTGTACAGGGTGTTGGTTGACGCCACATATGGAGTACTGTGTCCAGTTCTGGTCCCCCTGTTATAGGAAGGAAATTAACAAATTGGAGAGGGCTCAGAAAAGATTTACCAGGACGCTGGTGGGAAAGGAGGACTTGAGTTATAAGGAGAAGCTGGATGGGCTGGGACATTTTTCACCAGAGTGCAAGAGGTTGCGGGGGGGCCTTATATTGGTTTATAAAATCATGATGTGTGTAGATTAGGTGAATAGCAAGGTATTTTCCCTGCAGCGGGTGAGTTCAAAACTAGGATGCATAGTTTTAAGAAGAAAGGAGAAAGGTTTGAAAGCGATGTGAGAGATAACCTTTTCACACAGAGAGTGGTTTGTATATGGAATGATTTGTCAAAGGAAGTGATAGATGCAGGTACGCCTACAACATTTAAAGGACATTTGGTTAAATACATGTATAGGAAAGGCTTGGAGAGATATGAACCAAGTGCAGTCAAGTGGGGCTATTCTCGCTTGGGAAGATTGGTCAGCTTGATGAGTTGGACTGAAGGGCCTGTTTCCATGCTGTAAGATTCTATTATTTTATGCTTTTTTTTGGCTGAGTCAAAGTGGCATTGAGTTTTTTCAGCGTTTTTGCCATGAGGTCTTTTTTTTACCATATATTACCAAACTCGCCTCATTTATGACCTACCCTATCCCTATGGTATCCCTCACATCCAATTCCAACCCTGTCTTACCCATCATGCTCTTGCAACAAGTTTCCACTCATGGGGTAGCTGCCAAAAGCCCAGCATCCCTGGCTGCTGTGCACCCGGGCAAGAATTGGCGATCCAAAGCTTACCTCCTCATCCTCGGAAGAGGAGAGTATCATGGCCTCAGAGCAAACATTGACAAGGCTGTCTCCTATACCTCGTTCATCCACACCCCTCCGCTGTTACACCTCAGATACTGACACCTTGGTGGGAACATTCGGAAAATTGAAGCAGAAGCTGGGGAGTAGCTCATGGTGAGAGCTCCACAGCTCACCTAGAAAGAAGCTCAGGGGTCTGCCAGAGAGCAGTCCCCTGCTCAGCTCCAGCCAGAAGAGGACCCTGTGGGTGTGGCAACTGGAGACTTCCTCCATAGGAACAGAGGAACAGGAGTAGATATTTAAGCCTGAGGACAAGGGGAGCCTTTGGATGGTGCCTTATGATCATGCCCTGACATGTTATTTGGTATTCAGCATCATAGAGCTCCCTCACAGCCAGCATGAGCTGGAGTCCCACTCTGCTTTCCATGTTGAGGGTTCCCAATATTTAGCTGTTTGGTGTGCTTGGTAAGATAGGAAGCTGAATGTTAATAAGCTGAGTTGTGATGTTAATAAGGCATTCAGCAAGCAATAATTCCCCCTTAATTGACAATCTGTCTTGCTACTTGTCAAATACATAAAAAGTAGTGATTTGCTCCTGTTGTCAAGATAATCTGCACTGGACTTCTCACCTAATATTTTGCCACAGGTCTTCCCAGAGCCCATGTTGTTCAAGCCCTAATCAGATTCTGTCCATTCACTCCTTTTCTATCTCCTCAGATGCTACCAGACCTGCTGAGAATGTCCAGCATTTTCTATTTTTGCTTCATAGTATTTGTCTGGATAATAATTCAATGGATAAGGGTATTTTAACCATATGAGTTCAAATTGCATAAATTGTTCAGTTGATGGCTTCTCTATCTCTGCAGACCCATTAGTGCAAAAAGACCCTACAACATGAATGCATGTGAAATTAATAGTGCAATCCATCTCTCTGGCAGGTGTAAATACTAATGTGCTGCCAATTTCCTCTCATGGTGCTGCTGTTGAAATCTGTACTTGTAGCATGGATGAAAGAAACATTTCAATGTAAATAATTTGCAATTTTCAATCAAACAAGGAATTAATTAGGCACTGAACCATCCAAACTACAGACAGGTTAAGTTAGCCAGCCCTGAAAATGAATGTGGGTCTTAGTATGTATGTGTTCCAGCTCATGCCTGAAATGAAGTCAGCATGATAACTTCAGGCTGTTTGCTCATTTGATTGTGGCCTAATAATACAGTGCACAGCTTGATACACCAGGACGAAGCTGTCACTGTGAGTATTATCCATTTAATGCTGTCCCACACAGTTTAAAGCTAGCCTATACATCTTAAAGAGTTATGGGGTTTCAACAGGCGCTGGCACTATTGCACAAAGTGAAACTGACCTGGGAAGCAGTGAAGAATGAGGAAAAGAGTTGTTGGTTGGGCATGCCAACTCACAAGGGCACTTGTGCCACACTACAGGAAAAGGCTGGAGTGTACAGACCAAAATGCGCGATGCCTTGGGACTTTTGTCAACAAAGATTTGTCACAAAATTTGGCATCATCTTGTTGGCACTATGGATTCTAGTTCAGTAACAAAATCGCATCTGCGCCTCTCCTGCCTGCTTCCTGTATAATCTCATATGGGCAAGGATCATGTAGCCGGAACTGGGCTGTAAGGCTGAGAAATCTGACTAGATGTATTCCTGAAGCTTTTATTATTCGACTTCCCACTGCAACTGCTTCAAACAATCAAAGAGCTTTTCTCCTTGTTTGCAATATTCTATGAAAATGAGAAAATAATATAAAGCTCTCCTAGGATACTTGGCCCAGTGCATGAGAGGTTCACATTTAATTTCTGATAGTGCCAGGGCAATCCTATTGGGTTCCAATCCTGTGATGAAAGTATCTAATTGTCAAAACAAGGGAAGGGAACACTTGGTGCATGGCAAGTCATTTGGAAGCTTGGAGGAACAGAGTGGCCTTGGGGCACTTGTCTACAAATCCCCGAAGGTGGCAGGGCAGGCTAGTAGGGTGGTTAAGAAGGCATATGGGATGCTTGCTTTCACCAGCTGTGACATAGATTAGAAAAGCAGGGAGATTATGTTGGAGTTATACAGAAATTTGGTTAGGCTGTGCTACTGTATGCATTCTGGTTGCCACACCGAAGGAAGGATGTGATTGCACTGGAATGAGTGCAGAGGAGATTCACCAGGATGTTGCCTGGGATGGAGCATTGCATTGATGAAGAGCTCTGATTCTTTTCTTTGTAGCAGATAACATTGACCTGATGGAGGTGCATAAGAATATGAGAGGCATGGTCAGGGTGAATAGAAAGCAGTTGTTCCCCTTAGTTGAAAGGTCAGTAACAAGGGGAGTATAATTTTAAAGTGATATGCAAGAGGTTTAGAGTGGATTTCAGGAAAAACCTTCTCACCCAGAGGATGCTGAGGGCCTGGAATACGCTGCCTTGAAGGGTAGTTGAGGTGAGAAGCCTCACAATCTGTAAAAAGTACTTGGATGAGCACTTGAAATTTAACAAAAGTTAAGGCAATAGGCCTAGTGCAGGAAGGCGGGACTAGTGCACTTGGTATATTTTTGGCAGTACACATTTGATGGGCTGAAGGGCCTCAATTCTATGAAAACTTAATATTCTGCAAAATGGTGGGGGGGGTGGGGGAGTTGGATTTTGGTTCCAACTCGAGGTGCCGATCACTGTCCTGTATGTGACACTTGGTAGAACTTTGTACAGACATTGGAAGGGAAAATGTTCAGGTAAACCTGTTCCTTCACTGGATTTTACACATTGATGAGGGTTCAAGAGGGTTGGAATATAAAAGCAGCGATGTGCTTCTGAGGCTTTATAAAGCTCCAGTTAGGCCCCATTTAGAATACTGTGTCCAATTTTGGGCCCCACACCTCAGGAAGGACATACTAGCCCTGGAGCGTGTCCAGCGGAGATTCACACGGATGATCCCTGGAATGGTAGCTTTAACGTACGATGAATGGCTAAGGATCCTGGGATTGTACTTATTAGAGTTTAGAAGGTTGAGGGGAGATCTAATAGAAACTTACAAGATAATTTATGTTTTAGAAGGGGTGGATGCTCGGAAGTGGTTTCCGTTAGGCGGGGAGATTAGGACCCGTGGGCACAGCCTTAAAATTAGAGGGGGTAAATTTAAAACTGAAATGAGATGACATTTCTTCAGCCAGAGAGTGGTGGGCTTGTGGAATTCATTGCCACGGAGTGCAGTGGAGGCCGGGACGTTGGACACCTTCAAGGCAGAGATCGACAAATTCTTGATCTCAAAAGGAATCAAAGGCTATGGGGAGAGTGCAGGGAAGTGGTGTTGAAATGCCCATCAGCCATGATTTAAACAGCGGAGTGGACTTGATGGGCCGAATGGCCTTACTTCCACTCCTTTGTCTTATGTCTTATGAATGTGTGCATATCGGTGCTATAAAATTCAACAGGAGACATGCAAGTACAACTAACGGTCAAAAGCCAAGATTATAAAATTTAATGTGCTCTATGCATTAGGAATCATAGTAGTACTCCAATTTTACATTAAGACTGCTGGTTATTCCCCATTGATTGTAACATTTGATATGTACACATTCCTTTGTGCATGACATCGTGTATTGTATTTGCGCTTAAATAGTTGTCTTTCTCTGGATGTAGATAGTGAAGGTTGTAATGTGATCACCTTTAACCTTGACTGTCTCTGCAATGAGCTGTGTCATTGTCTCTGCGGCTACAAAAAACATTCACAGTGAACACAAGCCAGAATGTCATTGTGCGCTGATTTTCTTTTTGGTGTTATTCTGCCACCTGGTGGTGTCAGATTTTATCAGCAATGCTGCAGATCCAAGTAAACTGTGAGGTAAATATTTTCTTGGCAAAAGTCAGTGAGTGAAACAATGCGGAGAACTCTGTAAAGTACGAAATTAAATTCTTATTCCTCAATCTAAAATGTATGTTTTGATAAAGTATGGGTGCTCGGTCTTTTAGTACTGTACCATAGATCATCCTTGTTTGGCAGATTCTGGCAAAGAAGGCGGGAGGAATTAGCAGATAGCATTGTGCATAATTAGGCATAGATTGGTTAAATAATTGTTTTCTCCAAGATTGTCCATGCTGAATTTTTGATCTATTCAGTGTAATAAAAGAAGCAATAAAAAATCTAGGAGGGAAAATCAGAGATGACCATTGTCCAGTTCTATAAAGTCGAGTTGTATTGAAAGATGTTTTGAAACAGATGCTCATGCATCTTCTTGTTGGGTAAACAATGCGGAACATAAACATAATAGGTCAATGCCTAAGCAATTGTAATACAAGTGCAAATTAATTGTTATGCGTGGGATTATAATGTTTTGATATTATATGATGAAAAGTGTATTTTTGAAAGCTGGACTGAACATCAGAGTCCCATGACTCAAGTATTAATAATCTGGATACAAAATAGGTTTCTAGTTCATCTCCTATGGAGAATGCAGCTGAACAATTGTCTTTTTCAGTTGCTGAGAAGAAATAGCAGTAAATTTATTACAAGAACATAAGCAATGTGAAACAGAACATTTGCCTGAGAGTGCAAATTAATTGATATGCAGCTAGGTAATAAAATACATTGATTCATTTGAATACAAATCATTTTTATAGCTCCCTTGGGATATTTTTTATATTGAATTGTAGAATTTGTATTATAATTGAAAACGTTGAATGTTTATTTTAATAACAATAATAATAATTGTTTTAATAATAAAAAGAAATGCCTCAGTGTAACACTTTCATTGCTTGTGTGTTTCATGAATATGAGATGGAAGACCAACTCTCCAGGTGTGGGACTGAAGGAGTGCTGCACCGTTAGTGGTGTGGCCTTTTAGGTGAGATTTTAAAGCCAGTCCCATCTGTCCTCTCAGGCCCTCTTAGAAAACACTGTTTTGAAGGAGAAACATTCGTCCTATTGTTTTGATTAATATTTATGCCTCAAGTGACATTACAAACAATAGAATATCTAGTCATTATCACAGTGTTTTTTGTGGGAGCTGGCTATGGCTATTTTGGCTGCCACATTTCCTACATCTGCATGGAGCTACACTTCACAGTGTAGCTGTAAAATACTTTGGGACATCCAATAATCATCATCTAAATGTAAGTCTTCCTTACATAATGAAAAACAGTGTGCCACGTAAAGGAGGTTTTGAGATTTGATTAACTAGCTAGACAGGCATTTGGCCTTCTCCACTGTGAGTCTGGTAGTGGGGGCACTTAATCTAGCAGGAGGGTAATAGCTCTGGAATGTGCAACCTTTCCAACTCAAACTAATTAAATCTGTGGCAGAAAGACCCATGGGCAGCCTTGCTGCCCCCTGCAAACTGAGACCCCTAAGTGGGTAATTATTGCCAGGTTAGGGGCAATATGTCTTGATATTAACCCTGGAGTGGGTGGGAAGTTTGCCATACGCTCCCAGGTGAAGTCTCTCAATCAAAGGCAATCAATCAATGATTAAGGAAGGGGAGAAAAGGATTTGCTTAGAGCCAACCTTGATACCCCTTCCCATGCAACTCCCTGCCATCATTCACGCTGCAACAATTTTCAACCCCAGACTTGGATCTGACCAGTCCATATAACAGCCACTGTCTCCCTGGTGGTACTGCTGGTCAGTCGAATTATAGGCCTCTGATTGGCTAGCAGCTCTCAGCAGGCAGGATTCCTAGGTGAGGGCTTGCCATTGGTCTATCAAGTACCTGGATTGAACAAAATGCACCGTGACCTTCCTGAACAGACCCCTGAATGACTTTCCAGCCAACAGCCAATATCCCTATTGACTCCACAGGATCCTCCACCCTCAGGGCTGACAAGAACAAGGATCTTGTAAGCCTTCTTGTGTAACTAGCTGATATAAAAGATACAGTAAAGGAAATGCAGGTGACCAGAACATAGTAACTACATTAAAAGGACTATTTGTTTTATATGTCATTAACGGATACACAAACAAATTTCGTTCACAAGGTTATATGGCCAGAAGCCAGCAGGATTCTATCCAAGCATTGCTTAATCATTATCTACAGCATTTGCTGGCTCATTGGATTCCTTCCATGGCTGGTGTTACCCATGTGACAATTTTGTTTTGATTATATTTTGTTGTTTTAGTTACTACTAATAGTTTGCATTCTTTGTTCCTTGGTAGACTAGTGATATCACGACTGTCAGAGAAGGCATTAATTACATGTAGGTGGATTTGCACAAGATAATAATCCAAATCAGTTTACTTAAAATAGGACCCATTTGTATGATAGGATCTCTCTTAATTGGTCCAGACTTGGATCTGACCAAAGCATCCTCGAGTATTTAAAAATGGAAGGAGACAAAAAAAGGCTAGCTGGCTTAATGTCTGTTATTGAAAAATGTTAGTGTAATATAAAGGATGTAATAGCAGAGTGTTTTGAAATACATAATATGATCAAACAGAGGCAGCATGGTTTTACGAAGGGTAAATCATGTCTGACTAATTTATTAGAATTTTTTGAAGGAGGCAGCAAGTGGGATGACTAATGGAGAAGCAGAAGATGTAATATGTTTGTATTTTCAGAAGGTGTCATATAAGTGACCACACAGTAAGATATTAAGTAAGTGCCCGTGATGTTGGTGGTAGTATATTAGCATGGATAGAGGAGTTGTTAACTAATGAAAGCAGCGTGAGCAGGAGCCTGTCGGGAAGCCGGAGAGTCACGGTTTTTGAATCTTTAAAAAGCTTACCTCGTGAATAGGCAGAGGGATGCTGAGCAGGAGCCGACACGGGACTGGTGAGTGAGTGAGGGAATATATTTGTGCGGTTGCGTTACCCGAAACACTAACCAGGTAGTGTCTTCCACCCATCCTCCTCCTCTAACCAAAAAAAAACATTGTCTGTGCCTGATTGGTAAGGTAACAAGTTTATTTTTTATTCTTTATTTTTTAAGCCTTGGGAATTTAGAATAATGGGAACGGAGGTCAGGGCAGTTGAATGTTCCTCCTGCAGAATGTGGGAGATAAGGGTCACCACTAGTGTCCCTGCTGACGACATCTGCGGGAAGTGCACCCAACTCCAGCTCCTGGAAATCCGCGTTAGGGAACTGGAGCTGGAGCTGGATGAACTTCGGATCATTCAGGATCAGAGGGGGTTATTGAGAGGAGTTACAGGGAGGTAGTCACTCTTCAAGTACAGGAAAAAGGCAGATGGGTTACGGTCAGGGGATGGAAAGGGAACCGGCAGGCAGTGCAGGGATCCCCTGTGGCCATTCCCCTCAACAATAAGTATACCGTTTTGGATCCTGTTGGGGGGGACGACTTACCAGGGGAAAGCAGTGGGGCACAGGTCGCTGGCACAGAGTCTGTCCCTGCTGCTCAGAAGGGAAGGGGGAAGAGGAGCAGAGCAGTAGTCATTGGGGACTCCATAGTTAGGGGGACAGATAGGAGGTTCTGTGGGGACGAGAGAAACTCACCATTGGTGTGTTGCCTCCCAGGTGCCAGGGTACGTGATGTCTCTGATCGTGTTTTTGGGATCCTTAAGGGGGAGGGGGAGCAGCCCCAAGTCGTGGTCCACATTGGCACCAACGACATAGGTGGGAAGAGAGACGGGGATTTAAGGCAGAAATTCAGGGAGCTAGGATGGAAGCTGAGAGCTAGGATGAACAGAGTTGTTGTCTCTGGTTTGTTGCCTGTGCCACGTGCTAGTGAGGTGAGGAATAGGGAGAGAGAGGAGTTGAACACGTGGCTACAGGGATGGTGCAGGAGGGAGGGTTTTGGATTCTTGGATAATTGGGGCTCTTTCGGGGGTAGGTGGGACCTCTACAAGCAAGATGGTCTTCACCTGAACCAGAGGGGTACTGATATCCTTGGGGGGAAATTTGCTAAGGCTGTTCGGGTGGGTTTAAACTAATTCAGCAGGTGGGTGGGCACCAAAATTGTAGTTCGACTATAGAAAAGGTTGAGAGTAGGGTGGTCCGAAATAAAGTTTCAGGGAAGCAAGATGGCACCAGCAAGCAAGAAGTTGGATTGAAGTGTGTCTATTTCAATGCCAGGAGCGTCCGGAATAAGGTGGGTGAACTTGCAGCATGGGTTAGTACCTGGGACTTCGATGTTGTGGCCATTTCGGAGACATGGATAGAGCAGGGACAGGAATGGTTGTTGCAGGTTCCGGGATTTAGATGTTTCAGTAAGAACAGAGAAGATGTCAAAAGGGGTGGAGGTGTGGCATTGTTGGTCAAGGACAGTATTACAGTTGCAGAAAGGATGTTTGGGGACTCGTCAACTGAGGTAGTATGGGCTGAGGTTAGAAACAGGAAAGGAGAGGTCACCCTGTTGGGAGTTTTCTATAGGCCTCCGAATAGCTCCAGAGATGTAGAGGAAAGGATAGCAAAGATGGTTCTCGATAGGAGTGAGAGAGACAGGGTAGTTGTCATGGGGGACTTCAACATTCCACATATTGTCTGGGAACACTATAGTTCGAGTACTATAGATGAGTCAGTTTTTGTCCAGAGTGTGCAGGAGGGCTTCCTGACACAATATGTAGATAGGCCAACAAGGGGCAAAGCCACATTAGATTTGGTATTGGGTAATGAGCCTGGCCAGGCGATAGATTTGGAAGTAGGTGAGCACTTTGGTGATAGCGATCACAATTCTGTTATATTTACTTTAGTGATGGAAAGGGATAGGTGTATACCACTGGGCAAGAGTTATAGCTGGGGGAAAGGCAATCACAACAAGATTAGGCAAGATTTTGGGAGCATAGAATGGGGAAGGAAACTGCAGGGGATGAACACATTAGAAATGTGGAGCTTATTCAAGGAAAAGCTCCTGTCTGTCCTAGATAAATATGTACCTGTCAGGCAGGAAGGAAGCTGTAGAGTGCGGGAGGCGTGGTTTACGAAGGAGGTGGAATCTTTGGTCAAGAGGAAGAAGAAGGCTTATGTTAGGATGAGATGTGAAGGCTCAGTTAGGGCACTTGAGGGCTATGAGGTAGCCAGGAAAGACCTAAAGAGAGAGCTCAGAAGAGCCAGGAGGAGACATGAGAAGTTGTTGGCGGATAGGATCAGGGTAAACTGTAAGGCTTTCTATTGGTATTTAAGGAATAAAAGAATGACGAAAGTAAGATTAGACCCAATCAAGGATAGTAGTGGTGAGTTGTGTGTGGAGTCAGATGAGATAGGGGAAGCGCTAAATGAATATTTTTCAACAGGATTCAGTCTAGAAAACGACAATGTTGTCGAGGAGAATATTGAGATACAGGCTACTAGACTAGGTGGGATTGAGGTTCACAAGGAAGAGGTATTAGAAATCCTTCAGAAGGTGAAGATAGATAAGTCCCCTGGGCCAGATGGGATTTATCCCCGGATCCTCTGGGAAGCCAGGGAGGAGATTGCCGAGCCTTTGGCATTGATCTTTGACTCGTCATTGTCTACCGGAATAGTGCCAGATGACTGGAGTATAGCCGATGTGGTTCCCCTGTTCAAGAAGGGGAGTAGAGACAACCCTGGTAATTATAGACCAGTGAGCCTTACCTCAGTTGTTGGTAAAGTGTTGGAAAAGGTTATAAGGTATAGGATTTATAATCATCTAGAAAAGAATAAATTGATTAGGGATAGTCAGCATGGTTTTGTGAAGGGAAGGTTGTGCCTCACAAACCTTATTGAGTTCTTTGAGAAGGTGACCAAACAGGTAGATGAGAGTAAACTGGTTGATGTGGTGTATATGGATTTCAGCAAGGCGTTCGATAAGGTTCCCCACAATAGGCTATTGTACAAAATGTGGAGGAATGGAATTGTGGGAGATATAGCAGTTTGGATCGGAAATTGGCTTGCTGAAAGAAGACAGAGGGTGGTAGTTGATTGGAAATGTTCATCCTGGAGAGCAGTTACTAGTGGTGTACCGCAAGGGTCGGTGTTGGGTCCACTGCGGTTTGTCATTTTTATAAATGACCTGCATGAGGGCGTAGAAGGATGGGTTAGTAAATTTGCAGACGACACTAAGGTCGGTGGAGTTGTGGATAGTGATGAAGGATGCTGTAGGTTGCAGAGAGACATAGATAAGCTGCAGAGCTGGGCTGAGAGGTGGCAAATGGAATTTAATGCAGACAAGTGTGAGATGATGCACTTTGGTAGGAGTAACCGTAAGGCAAAGTACAGGGCTAATGGTAAGATTCTTGTTAGTGTAAATGAGCAGAGAGATCTCGGTGTCCATGTACGCAGATCCTTGAAAGTTACCACCCAGGTTGACAGGGCTGTTAAGAAGGCATACAGTGTTTTAGCTTTTATTAATAGAGGGATCGAGTTCCGGAACCAAGAGGTTATGGTGAAGCTGTACAAAACTCTGGTGCGGCCACACTTGGAGTATTGCGTACAGTTCTGGTCACCGCATTATAAGAAGGATGTGGAAGCTTTGGAAAGGGTGTAGAGGAGATTTACTAGGATGTTGCCTGGTATGGAGCGAAGTTCTTACGAGGAAAGGCTGAGGGACTCGAGGCTGTTTTCATTAGTGAGAAGAAGGTTGAGAGGTGACTTAATTGAAACATATAAAATAATCAGAGGGTTAGATAGGGTGGATAGGGAGAGCCTTTTTCCTAGGATGGTGACGGCGAGCACGAGGGGGCATAGCTTTAAATTGAGGGGTGAAAGATATAGGACAGATGTCAGAGGTAGTTTCTTTACTCAGAGAGTAGTAAGGGAATGGAATGCTTTGCCTGCAATGGTAGTAGATTCGCCAACTTTAGGTACATTTAAGTCGTCATTGGACAAGCATATGGACGTATGTGGAATAGCGTAGGTTAGATGGGCTTGAGATCGGTATGACAGGTCGGCACAACATCGAGGGCTGAAGGGCCTGTACTGTGCTGTAATGTTCTATGTTCTATGTTCTATGAAAGACGCGGAGCTGGATAAGGCGGTATTTTTAGGATGACCGTGGTAAGCTACAGGAATCAATGCTGGGACCATAATTATTTGCAATATATATAAATGACCTAGCTGAGGAAGGTGAATGTGCTATAGTAAAGTTTGCAGGTGACAAAAAAATAGTAGGGAAGGCAAGTGGTGAGGATGGCACAAACAGCCTGCAGGGAGATATAGACAGATTAAGTGAATAGGTAAATGGAGATGGAATATAATGTGGGAAAATGTGAGATTATGCACTTTAACAGGAAAAGTTGAGATGCTGAACATTATTTGACAACAGCACTCCTCCACAATAATCCTCAAAACCAGCGACCCACAAGGGTATACACTCAGCCTTGTGCTTTACTCCCTGTGCACTCATGACTGAGTGGCCAAATTTAATGCAAATGCCATCCACAAGTTCACTGATGACACCATCATTGTCGGCCAGATATCAAACAATAACAAGTCAGAATACAGAAAGGAGATGGAATGCTTGGTAGCATGATGCAACACTAATAATCAATGTCAGCAAAACTAAAGATCATTGACTTCAGAAAGAAAGGAGGAGGAATCACTTCAATTTACATCAATGGGCCTGAGGTTGACAGTGTCAACTTCCAATGTAAATGTAGGAGTGACGATACCCAACCATCTGCCCTGGACCAATCACGTAAATGTGACAAAGTGGCAGAACAACGCTTGTTCTTCCTCAAGAGGCTTAGGAAATTCAGTATTACCATTCACAACATAGGAAGCATTCTACCTGGGTGCATACCAGCCTAGCATGGCAACCTCTCTGCTCAGGACTGTAAGAATCTACAGAAAGTTGTGAACACAGGCCAGGCCATCACACAAGCCAACCGCCCATTCATGGACTCCATCTACACTTCTTCTTGCCGCGGAAAGTCAACCACCATCATCAAAAGATCCTTCCCAATACTCTCTTCCATCAGGTCGACGATATAGAAGGTTAAACACCCATATTAACAGGTTCAAGAACAGCTTCTTCCCTGCTATTATTAGACTGATGAATGGGCCTCTCTAATTTCAAATCTAATGTTGATCTTGCTTCTGTGCCCCTCCTGTGCCCTGTTTGTAACCCTGTTTGCCTCGGTCTGTCTAAATACCTTATGATCTATATGCCCTTGTGTATTGTAGTCTGTCTGTACTGCTCACAAAACAAGACTTTTCACTCTACTTAGGTGCATGTGACAACAATACATCAAGTCAAATTAAATGGAGAAAAATGGCAGAAAGCTGCTGAAAAGAGGGATTGGGGAGACCCTGACCATGGATCACAAAAAAGCCAGCATCCAAGTTCAACAGAAAAGGCAAATGGATGGTTGATCTTTGTTTCAATGTAAATATAGGATAAATGTAGGTAAATTTTCAAGGCACTAATCAAACCATAGCTGGAATACTGTTTTTGGGATCCTTATCTAAGGAGAGATTTATTGACATTACAGGCAGTCCAAAGAGGGTTATCTTGGATTATACCAAGCATAGAGGGACAGTATTATGAGGAGATAGTGGGAAGATTGGGCCTATAGTCATTAGAATTTAGAAAAACAAAATGCAACCTTATTGAAATATATAAGATTCTTAGGGGACTTAGCTAAGTATATGGGAAAATGATGTTACCCCTGATGACAGAGCCGAGGACCAGAGGACATAATTTCAGAATAAGAGGTCACACATTTAAAACACAAATGATGGGGAATTTCTTCTCTTAAAGAGTAGTGTATTTGTGCAATTTTCTACTGCAGAGAGCTCTTGCGGTTGGGTCGTTAAGTATTTCGAAAGTTAAGGTAGATTTTTAATCCTTCGGGGAATCAAGGGTTATGGAGAAAAGGCAAGAATGTCGAATTGAGGATTTTCAGGTCAATGATGCTCTTGCCAAATGGTAAAGTTGAATGGTCCTATGTCTTATGATCTTATGGCCCTAGCTGTTCATCCATACTTGGATCTCTGGATTCACACTCTGAGATTAATCTTGGTTATCAATGACAATGCTTACAAACAAACTAGGTGTGTATCTGCAGGCACCACATGGAGCACTTGCCCCCACACCTCCTCCCTCACCCCCATCCCAGGCCCCAAGATGACTTACCATATTAAGCAGATATTCACCTGCACATCTGCCAATGTGGTAAATGTATCCACTGTACGTGGTGTGTCTTCCTCTACATTGGGGAAACCAAGCGGAGGCTTGTGGACTGCTTTGCAGAACACCTCCGCTCGGTTCGCAATAAACAACTGCACCTCCCAGTCACGAGCCATTTTAACTCCCCCTCCCATTCTTTAGATGACATGTCCATCATGGGCCTCCTGCAGTGCCACAATGATGCCACCCGAAGGTTGCAGGAACAGCAACTCATATTCCACTTGGGAACCCTGTAGCCCAATGGTATCAATGTGGACTTCACAAGCTTCAAAATCTCCCCTCCCCCTCTGCATCCCAAAACCAGCCCAGCTCATCCCCTCCCCCCACTGCATCCCAAAACCAGCCCAGCCTGTCTCTGCCTCCCTAACCTGTTCTTCCTCTCACCCATCCCTTCCTCCCACCTCAAGCTGCACCTCCATTTCCTACCTACTAACCACATTCCACCTTCTTGATAATAAAATGTGAGGCTGGATGAACACAGCAGGCCAAGCAGCATCTCAGGAGCACAAAAGCTGACGTTTCGGGCCTCGACCCTTCATCAGAGAGGGGGATGGGGAGAGGGAACTGGAATAAATAGGGAGAGAGGGGGAGGCAGACCGAAGATGGAGAGTAAAGAAGATAGGTGGAGAGAGTATAGGTGGGGAGGTAGGGAGGGGATAGGTCAGTCCAGGGAAGACGGACAGGTCAAGGAGCTGGGATGAGGTTAGTAGGTAGATGGGGGTGCGGCTTGGGGTGGGAGGAAGGGATGGGTGAGAGGAAGAACCGGTTAGGGAGGCAGAGACAGGTTGGACTGGTTTTGGGATGCAGTGGGTGGGGGGGAAGAGCTGGGCTGGTTGTGTGGTGCAGTGGGGGGAGGGGACGAACTGGGCTGGTTTAGGGATGCAGTAGGGGAAGGGGAGATTTTGAAACTGGTGAAGTCCACATTGATACCATATGGCTGCAGGGTTCCCAGGCGGAATATGAGTTGCTGTTCCTGCAACCTTCGGGTGGCATCATTGTGGCAGTGCAGGAGGCCCATGATGGACATGTCATCTAGAGAATGGGAGGAGGAGTGGAAATGGTTTGCGACTGGGAGGTGCAGTTGTTTGTTGCGAACTGAGCGGAGGTGTTCTGCAAAGCGGTCCCCAAGCCTCCGCTTGGTTTCCCCAATGTAGAGGAAGCCGCACCGGGTACAGTGGATGCAGTATACCACATTGGCAGATGTGCAGGTGAACCTCTGCTTAATGTGGAATGTCATCTTGGGGCCTGGGATAGGGGTGGGGGAGGAGGTGTGGGACCTGGGATAGGGGTGAGGGAGGAGGTGCAACCGCAGGAAATGCTACACTTGCTCCAACCCCACCACACCCGGCACCTTCCCCTGCAACCGCAGGAAATGCTACACTTGCCAAATTTCAGCCTCCACCTTCTTGACCTGTCTGTCTTCCCTGGACTGACCTATCCCCTCCCTACCTCCCCACCTATACTCTCCTCTCCACCCATCATGTTTTCTCTCCATCTTCGGTCCGCCTCCCCCTCCCTCCCTATTTATTCCAGAACCCTCACCCCATCCCCCTCTCTGATGAAAGGTCTAGGCCCGAAACGTCAGCTTTTGTGCTCCTGAGATGCTGCTTGGCCTGCTGTGTTCATCCAGCTCCACACTTTGTTAACATGGAGCGATATATTGATTTCTGAAAATATGTCCTTTTGGTTTAATTTGGTTACTTCATTTCGTTGCAGTAACTTTAGGTGACCAGTTTATTGTCAGATTTCAGTGTTGCTGTTTTGGAGAAACAATTGCAGCATAAATTACCTTCTACCAATTGTAGGAGTAATTAAAACAGAAAAGTGTTTGTTTGCAAAATATCAATTTTAGGATATTGTGTACTGGGGCTACTGACTAGACACTAGTATCTGCTCAGAGCAATGTAGAAATGACAACCCACGTTATCCCACTTGGTTTGTATTATATACCGGCAAGGGGAAACAGTGTTCTGTGGATGCTCACTTAGTTATACATTCAGGGCTTGCTCACTAGCACTCAAATGCCAGCTCAGTTTTAATATGTGCAAAGCCTTGAAGGTAGTAAGTTTTGCAGCTAACAATTTCAAGGGTCTGTTTTAATCCTTTGATGGGGCGTGCACATTACTTTGAGGCCAAAATTTTGTCCCTAATTGTCCTTGGAAAGAGTGGTCTTTCAAGCCACTTTAGAGGCAGTTGAGAATCAACCACATTGCAGCTGAGTCACATACAATTTGGGAGCAGGAATAGGTCACTCTGACCTTTCAGCTTGATCTACGATTTGATAAGGTTCTGGTTGGTTTGATTGTGGCGTGTACTACACATTCCGACATAACCCACAAACCTTTGCTTTCCTTGTCAGTCAGGAATCTAGCTACTTCCACATTAGGATTATTAAATGACCTTACTCTACTGCTGTCTGGGGAAGACAGTTCCAAAGACACCTAATAGAAAAAAAAATTCTTCTCCTTTCCACTTAAATAGAAAAAGTCACATGAAGATCAGATCAAGCATGGACAACAGATTTCTTTTTATGTAGGTATATTAATGAAATGATGGATTTTCATGATAATCATTAATAGATATAACACAGTCTGAGGTGAGCTTAAAATGACAAACTTATTCTCTGAATCAAAATTCCAGTGGCTCCCATGATAAGATTTAACTTCACATCTCCAGAACCTGGATCTCTGAGCCAGTGACATACCCACAATTCTACCATCTCCCTGCAACTGATATTAATTTGTGCTCACAATCACTGCTCATCCTGTAAGTGAGCCCATGTCTTTTACAATCAAATGTATACTTTTAATGCCAATATCTAATAAAATGTTAGTTTGAAATAAGATTATAACATAGACCGTGAATATTTTATGGATGCACTGTACTAATGAAGTCCAGGAAGATAAATTAGCAGCAGCACAATGGCTCAGTATTAGCACTGCTGCCTCACAGCACCAAGGACTCAGATTTGATCCCATCCTTAGGCAATTGTCTGCGTGGAGTTTGCACATTCTCCCCGTGTTTGCATTGATTTCCTGTAGGTGCTCCGGTTTCTTCCCACAGTCCAAAGATGTGCAGGCTAGGTGGATTGGCCGTGCTAAAATGCCCGTAGTGTACAGGGATGTGTAGATTAGGTGGGTTACAGGAAGATGGGTCTGGGTAGGATGCTCTGTGGGTCAGTGTGGACTTGTTGGGCCGAAGGGCCTGGTTCTACACTGTGGGGATTCTATGATTTGATGAATTGGCTTATCCATGGGCCTGAAGTAGCCCAACCAGGGTATGGAGGATCCCAATCATCACACACCTGATTGCTGATTCCCTTCAATACAGCTGGGACCCACTGCCAAACTCAGCAGATACTCAACCTGCCATTTTAGCGCCATTGGTACTGCTCAACATTGGAGTTAAGCCTGATTCATTATAACAGATTCTGGGAGTTAAGCTTATCTTGTCATCACACCAATGAGCCTGGTCAAGCTCAAAACTTGCCTCACTGGCCTCACATTCATCAGTCACTCTGAGTTAAAGTTGAAGCTTAAGACAGAAGCGTTACCTCACAAAAATGGCCATTCAGGCTACTGTATCAATTTTAAATTCTCTGGATAAGCAGCTCTAATATTTTCACTCCCTGACCTTTCCCTCGCAGGCTATTTTACTTTCTCTTCAGGTTATTACCAAGCTCTCTTTTCAAAGCCACAGATAATTCCACCTCTTCTACGCTTTCAATTCATGCATCTGAGATTCCAACTGTCTGCTGCTTAAAAAAAGGCTTGACTGCATTTTTGCTGATCACTATAAAACAATGTCCTTTGGTTATCACCACTTCTGCCAGTGAACATTTCTTGCTTATCTCTGTGTCGAGACCCCTTCTGATTTTAATGCCTCTATTAGATTTTTCTACATTCCATTCTCCAAGATGAAAGTGACAACATAATAGTACAATAGAGATTTCTGTAAAGGAAATAAAATAACTGAGAATATCCATATCTAAAGGAATTATTCATAACTTGAAAGAGAAAAATATCCTTGATTAAATTCACATCAGCCAGACTTTTGTGTTGGCGAGAACTGTTCATCTTCAGAATTTGTCTTGGAAAGGGTATATGATTGTATTATTTCAGAGCAAGAGGAACTGAGGCACAGCTGTCCAAGACTCAAACTTCCATTTACCTGCTGGTAGAAGAAAATCTTGGTGCCAAATGCAACCAGTAAACCCAATATAACAGGTATACAGCTTGTAGGAGATGAAATCAATCTTCAGATAGAAAGAAAAGGGTGCTAAAATCTATATAACAACATTGAAGAAATAAATCTAACGCAATGACCTCTTGCATTCACCTCTATTTTTTTCACTGGAGATCAAAAAAAATCCATTAATTATTTCCCTCAGAAGAGACGATGGCTCACTGCTTATATTAACAGCATTCAAATACAAGACATAATTCAAAGATGGGCAAAGTTAATTATTGTGCAGCCAATATCTTTTTCCAGTTCATTGATCAATCTGCCAAAATGATCATCCAACTGCCATAAACAGTATTAAGAAGAGCTGGATTATGTGCAAATATGTTTATCAAATATAAATTTGTACATATTTGTACAACATCCAATTTTGTACAATTTATTTTTTTCTCTATTTGCTCTGAACATGTTATGAGATTCCTGCTTATTTGTGTCCACATGTCTTTTTATGTAAGTAATAGGTTTTAACTGTTATCAGTCATACACAGATTTCAAACTAAAATGTATTAAAGAAGAGACTTGGAGGCAGTTTTATGTTGTCACTCAAGAACCTGTAGAGACCCTCACCTTCTCCAATACTGAGAGATCCACGCATAGTTTCTTATGTTACAGGAGATAACTTGAGTATTGTTGCATCAGATCAAACTTCCTGTCGAAGGCAATGTCACACTGAACCCCTTTTCTTTCTTTAAAGAAAATTCGTATTTCTCTTTAACAACTTTTCCTATTGTATGTTTCATGTTGAAGTTAGCTCCAAATACAATTTCTGAAAGAAACTGTGTCTCAAGAGACAGACTCAGGCATCAAATTGCTTTTGGAATGGAAAAATACCTTGTGCGAAAATATTACTAGAGAACTTGTAATAACTTCAGTAATTAGTAAATGTGAAAAAATGCAACATTTATTTGACTGTAAGTAACAATTTCTAGTTTGTTTGCTTTCAGAGTACAAAGTAAATTTCTGTGCCTTAATTTTCACTAATGGAAGCCCAATACCATCATTATTTGGTATATCCGATGTGCTATTATACATAGAAATTCACGTTGCTGACTACCAAAAAGGTTTTGCAAATAGGATCTTGAACAATGTGGAGTTTTGGTGTATGTTGTAGACTTAGCCACTGTGAATGCCCATGAGAATAAGGTGTGAGAAAGTTGTTGTGTATTTCAAAAATGGGAATGCAAGATTACTGTGGGTTTAAGGAATATCTTGATAGCTTTAGTGAAAATATATATAACATGTTCTTGTTTATTTTTCCATAGGATGCTGGCTAGACTGACATTTATTGTCTATCCTTTTATTGCTCTGAGAGCCATTAAGAGTCAACCACTTGGCCGTGGGTCTGGAGTCAAAGTGGGCCAAGTGGGTAAAGGTTGCCTCCCTAAAGAACATTGGTGAACCAGATAGGTTTATATGTGTTACCTATGGTTCAACTAATGAAGCAATGACCTCTGAATAAGTTAACTGAATATTCAAATCCCATTTCATGACACCAAGGCTGAATGTCCAGTGCACTATTGATGGAATGCTACGTTGTTGGAGGTGTTGACTTTTGCGTTACGGAAACTACCTCCAGCACTCAGGCCAATATTTCTCTTTTATTAAAGATGATAAAGGAAACCATCTGATCATTATCACATTGTGTGCAAGGACTTGTTGTGTATGAATTATCTGTCAAATTTCATACGCTGTTACAGTGGATATACTTCAAACATACTTCATTAGCCAGAAGTGACTTTAGAATGTCCTGTGGTTGTGAAAGGCACTAAATAAATGTAACTCTTTCTTTTTGTGAAATTTCTGACTTTAAATAGAATGCATTTGCAACAACTGGTTTGCTGCAAGTAAATCATAAAACTGAATAAACAATTCACTTCCAACATGGATAAAACCACCTTTTTTTATAATTTAAGGGTTAAAGATGTTTTCATTAATTTCATTTGTATATTCTAATGTAAGCCAATGTCCGCTGTGAATAGAACTAAAATATTATTTCATACATGCAAGAAGCTGAAAGGTCAAATCCAAGAATAGAAGTAGAATTTGTTCTTGTGTTTGCTTGAGGGACCTCTCGAAGTATTTTGCAGCAAGCTGTAGTTGCTACTCAAAATTTCCTGCATTTCCATTGACATTATTTTATACGTTTGAAGTTTGTCAGAGCTCTGAATCACATTAGCCCTCCAGCAGTAACTGTAAATTCTAGTTAGTTGCTGTCGCTGATAGACTTGTCACTCGTATAAGTATTAATATGTAACTTTGCTGTTTTGATGAATATGCCAGGAATTAAGTGTTAATCTACACTGCCATGCAAAAGCATTGAATACAAAATGATCCTCAGCCTCAGTGGACTAGTCTTTCGTAAAAGGTATAACTGTCTGAAGCTCTTTTACACAGATGAATCTGATTCAAAGTTTTATTGATGCAAATCATTCCAGAGCACAGATTGATCTATAAATAAAGCATTTGGTTTATATCTTGGACCTTGGGGCTATTGTTATGCACAGTTAACTCCCTGGATAAGACTTGTTTGTTCATATATTGCCGAGTTATATTGCTTTTGCTGTAGCAAGTGAAGTGCACGAAATCAAGCATTGGTTTCCTCCGATAGGTTAAGTTCTCCTGGACCGATAATAGGAACTGCCGATGCTGGAGTCTGAGATAACAATAGAGGCTATTTATTTCAGAGCTCTCTTCCCCTCCCCCATTTCTGAAGAAGGGTCCAGACCAGAAACATTAGCTTTCCTGCTCCCCGATGCTGCCTGGCCTGCTGTGTTCATCCAGCTCCACACTTTGTTATTCAAGTTCTTCCTGTTCATGTTTACATGTGAATATATATGTGCCTATATTAGGTCTGTGCTGTGTTTTTCTGATCTGCAGGCTTGGGGGTTTAAGGTGTGTTTGTTGTTTTTATAAGAATGTGACATGTCCTCCAGGCCTGTGGCAATGTGACAGTGAACTGAATGACAAGAGGTACGTCAGAACAATCCACAGCGATTTGTCTTTTAATATTAGATAATAAAATGTGAGGCTGGATGAACACAGCAGGCCCAGCAGCATCTCAGGAGCACAAAAGCTGACGTTTCGGGCCTAGACCCAATATTCTCTGCTTTAAGGCCCCGTATGTGCCTTTCTCCCTCTATTCTGTGCCACTCCTAGCTCCCATGTGTCAACTCACCCATGCGAAGATGCATAGATTAACCATTACTGTTTCTTATGTAAGACTGATGTAATTATCTAAAAACATTCAAAGTGAATCCATAAAGGGAATTGTTTTCCTTCTTACTGTTTGTGAGACTGCACAATCAAGACACAATGAAGAATGAAACCTAACATATAGTCAGGAAAGAAAATGGATCCTTTTAGCCAAAGGCATTCCCAAGCACTGACGTATCCACAGTCTGCAAGACAATAAAACCGCCAAACTCCATGTTGTAAGTGCTGCTCCTCCAATGGCAAAAACAATTAGGGTGCCTGCAGCTGAGTTGAAGATAGATAGAAACCTAAGATGCATACTAACAGGCAATTACATGGGCCTAGGAAAGAACACTTACAAATGGTATAAATAAAAGGGCTGCAAATTTGGATAGCCAGCAGTAGTATACAGTTTTTCTACTCATTATTTTACTTTGTCTGAAGGTGAAATATATATTAAATTAGATTCATGGTGATATGTTTAACATAAAAGTATTTGGAGTAATAACATGATCTTAGTTAAATTCATAGTATCTAGTTTGCAAAATTTGAATAATACTTACTTTGTAAGGTGATTGGATAAACGTTCATTCCAGATCAGGGCAAGGTTTGACCAAGTACAGAATGGCCCTGGGCACTGCCCTTCAGGACAGCAGTGAGAGAGGAAGAAAGTCTGACAGTTGTAGTTTCAATGGATCAGCAATTAAAATCAGTGAATGCACAGGAAGTTGTGAATTGATTGGTTGGTGAGTAACTGCTGTGGGAGATCATGTATTAATATGAATTAAAATAACTTTATTTCACTTAAATTTATTTCACTTATGTTAAAGTTAAGCCATGACACGTCAACTCTGTCAGATGGAACGCACCTTCTGCATTATGTGGGAAGTTATGGCTCCACATAGAAGCTATTGGTGTCCTGGACAATCAAATGTGCAGGAGGTGTCACCAGCTGCAGAGGCTTGAGCTCCAGGTTTCAAAACTTGATCAGAGCTGGAGTCATTGTGGCATATCAGCCAACTGTCACATGGATAGCACATTCAGTGAAATAGTCATACCACAGGCTAGGAGCATGGAGCCATAAAAGGAATGCCTGACGACCAGTCAGTGGAAGAGAACCAGATGAATAATATCTGAGTTGTCTTGCAACTCAGTCAAAAATAAGTTCTTTTTTAAAATTTAGATACTGGTGAGGGGATAGTTCCTTCATGGGCTACAGTCAGAGCAAAGTTCTTGATACCCAATGGGTGACTCATTTTTTTAAGGATGGAAGAGCAATTTTTTTTATTCACTCAGAGTCCATCAGTGTCACTGGCTGGGCCAGCATTTATTGCCCTTGAGAATGTGATGATAAGCTGCCTTCTTCAGCCACTGTAGTCCATGTCCTGTAGATAGATCCACAATGCTGTTATGCAGCGAATTACAAGATTTTTATCCAGTGCCAGTGAAACAACAACAATACCTTTCCATGTCAGGAGGGTGAGTGACTTAGAGAGGAAACTGCAGCTGGTGTTCTCATGTATCTACTGCCTTTGTCCTTACAGATGGTAGTGTTCATATTTTGGAAGGTACTGTCTAAGGATCCTTAGTAAATTTCTGCAGTGCATCATGTAGATAGTAAAGCGTCAGTGATAAGGGAAATGGATGTTTGTGGATGTGGTGCCAACCAAGCGGGTTGCTTTGTCTTAGATGGTGTCAAGCTTCCTGAGTGTTGTTGGAGCTGCACTTAACCGGGTAAATGTGGAGTGTTCCATCACACTCCTGACTTGAGCTTTATAGATGTTGAACAAGTTTTGAAGAGTCAGGAAGTAAGCTTCATGCCACTGCAATCCTAGCTTTTGAGATGCTCTTGTATTTATGTGATGACCAAAAGAAGAGCGGATGCTGGAAATCAGAAACAAAAACAGAAATTGCTGGAAAAGCTCAGCAGATCTGGCTGCATCTATGGATAGAAATCAGAGTTAATATTTCAAGTCCAATGTGACTCTTCTTTAAAACAAACTGATGGATGATTTTGCAAATAGAAAGAGGTTTCCTCGAAACCGCTATTTAACACATATATTAATGATCTGTACTTAATTGTAAAAGGCATAATTGGGAAATGACAGTTACACAAGAGATGGCTGCGTAATGAAGATGATAGATATCGATTCCAGAATGATACAATGGCTTGGTTGAGTGGGTGGAAGGTGACAAAAGAAATTCACTGTTGGGAATCATAAGGTAATAATTCAGGGAGGGCAAGCAAAGTTAAGGAATACACAATAAAAGGCAGCTTTTCGACAGAAGTACATGAAGTTAGAAACCTTGGATTGCATATACAAGTATCCTTGAAGGTAGTTGACAGGAAGATAAAATGGTCAGAAACTACATGGAATGCTTTCCCTTACAAGTCCAGGTTTCACAAAAGCTGGGGAGAGATAGTAGGAACTGCAGATGCTGGAGAATCTGAGATAACAAGGTGTAGAGCTGGATGTACACAGCAGGCCAGGCAGTATCCTCTGATGTTTCAGCAGAGCTGGAATCTTTTGTACTGTTCTGGCCACTGCATGAAAGGGATACAGAATTTAACTGGAGAGAGTACACGGGAAATTGACAAGAATGTTATCAGGGCTTTAAAATTGCAGCCATGAGGTAAGGTTGGATAGGCTAAGGTTGTTTTCCTTGGAACAGAGGTGACTGAGGGGTGCGTTAATCAAGGTGGACGAAACTAAGAGATAAAATGAACTGGAAGTGCTTGTTTTCCCTAGTGGAGAGGACGATTACCAGGGGGCAGAGAGTTGAGATGACTTTTTGGAGGATAAGAAGGAATGCAAGGAAAAACCTCTTCATTCACATGGTGGTGGGTGTCAGGAAGTTGCTGCCTGGCTTAGTGTTGGGGGGCAGAAACCTCAACCCATTTGGAAGTTACTTAGTTTGATACCAGAAGTTCTGTAAATTGCAAGACTATGGACAGGATGCTGGGAGATGGCATTAGGTCTTTTTTTTCTAGCCAGCGTTGACATGAAGAGCTGAATGGCCTCTATTTGTGCCGTATATTTTCTATGGTTCTATAAAGAAGACAATTAATTGAGCAGTATTTTCAAAGAGCGAGCAAAGGCACCACAGGCTGAATTGTCTCCTTCATTGCTTTATGAGCATATGAAACTTTTCATCAAACATCACAACTTTAATACATTGCATACATCTGCTTTATAAATCACGGGCAGTATTATTAAATATTAAATAGTTACAGCATGCAGTATTAACTATGAAACAGCAAAAAATAGTGAACTCATTAAGCAAATGCTTTAAATCATCTGCACTGAATTACTGTCAAGAACAGTAGCACAATAAATTGCCAAATGTTAGTCACTATGTAATTCAAATGTCAATTAAAATTTCTTGCACTCACTGCAAGACTTTAACACTTCCTGCAACACTTACAAACTAAACTTAATTGTGTTCTTGAAGGGTCTAGGCCTGAAACATCAGCTTTTGTGCTCCTAAGATGCCGCTTGGCCTGCTGTGTTCATCCAGCTTCACACTTTGTTATCATTAATTGTAATGCATATGTCCAATGTTGAATTAAAATAACTTTCTGAAATAATTAAATGGTTTGGAAGAGGTTTTATATATTTTAATTGACCTGTTCTGACCAATTTCCAGGGTAGGCAGGAGTCAAACACTAAGCTTCGAGCATAGAGCCAGGAACTCTACCACAAGGTAGTGTACCTGCTATCACAAGGCCACGAGAAGCCTTTTTAGGAGAGGTTTAGTAAATAAACAAGGGGTTTTAAATTAATTAAGGCTAGTTTAACAAACTTTAACAACTCTGTACACATCTTATTTTTCCAGTCAGCTACATCCTCAATTCCTATCTCACTCCCTAGTTGAAATTGTTCACTGTAATTAATGTGAAGTCAGCAATTTAGAGCAGTGATGAAAGTTTAAACAACACATAGATGCAGACAGATCAAATTATTCGAAACTATTTTGACCATCATCTTTTCCTTAGTAGTTCCAGTGGAGAAGAATATCTGTGGCTGAATAGCAGTTCTTATTTTTAACCATACTTAGCTCATTCCTTTGCTAAATTGTGCAACCTGTTGAGGAAAATCTTCATATTAGCAAAATATCTCCATCTCGTCAATAGAGTTCTTCTGGTAACATTTGGAGAAATTGCCACTGTCTATTAAATGGTTTCCCTAGAGTTTTGAAAGAAGAAATGATCTGACATTTACAGTGAATATAAAGTGATTCAGAGGGCCAAAATCCATTATTGAGCCTGCTGAACTCTGTTACCACCAATTAATCTTAAATTTCCATTGAATTACAGCTTTCAACCAAATATAATGTTTTATAAATATGCCTTTTGTCAAACTTTTTTATCAGTGCTGTCTGTTGATGAGGCATTGAGTGAAAGATAAGTGAGTTTTGTGGAATGCCAATGGAGACGATCCTACTATTAATAAACTTTTATCAGTGGCTTTCTGAATAGATTGTAGTGAAACCCAGCAATATTGATTATTCAATAATACAGTAACTTCTTGTCATCTGTAATCAATTACTTTTTGCCATTTTCAGTTGTGACAATTTGCAGTAAGTACAAAGCTAAATATTAGGCATTTTAGAAAATAAACAGTGGTGTAATTTTGCACAGGATTGATTCAGAATGAAAACATATATATTTGTAGGTTTTTAGGTAAATTGGATTGGATTGCAAAATGGAAAACCCAGAAACCAAAAGCATCACAGTTCAAAAAGGAGAAAGACGAAAGTATAAAATATTGAATGTTGAAATTCATTAGTAGTACTGGGTAGCAGCTTCGAAGTTTAACAGAACCATTATAAAAGGCGATCTGAGCTTATGTTGGACTACTATGTTGATAAAAACAGTTAGTGATATTTTGTGTTGCTTTTATAAGTCCACAAATATTACCTCTTGCGCTTTTGTTGAAGCTCAGCAGAGTCCAGCTTGGAGACACCCGCATCAGAAGGTGCTGTTTCCATTGTCAACCTGCCAGCTGGTATCTTTTGGCACAGAATGCAAACTATATTTGAGGGAACTGATTGTCTTTGGCAAAGGAAGAGTTAACGATCATTTGTTTCATTTTCTTAACAGCTGTCAATCAAAATGAGCAAATTAAATACAAATAGATTGAGGCACTGACAGAACATCACCGTCCATTGCACAGCTTTTATGCTTCCCTTGATTCAGCAGATGAAATTAAACATGCGGTTTCTTTTTATGTTTAAAGAATAGATGCTTTCTTAATGGTCTTAATTCTGCACCTTTGTGGATTAACAATAAAATTTGAAAATTGCATAAATATTCCTAACTCAAGAAATTTATCTCTAAAAATCCTAAAATTGTCTTCATAATCTACTCAAATGAGCAAACTGTAGCCAGAAGCCGTGACTGTTGCTATGGTTACAGTTGGAACTATTTTTATTATGAACAACTGATGTTTAAAGTCTCCTGTATATTTATATTAGGCTCCAATATGATCACAAAAACAAAGTAATCCATTGTCACATAATGTTTAAAATGCAAATTTGTTACATTTCACGCATTTCATGAAAGCAATATTTGCACAGATTTGAACAGGATTGAAATTGGATTTATTAAGTGAGGAGTGGAGCTTGGGACTGAGCAATGCGGTGATCATACAAAGTCTGATGTAAGGCCTGAATTGCGGTGGAAGTGAAGTTGGGTCAGTTTCATGTTACATAGCAACCAAAAACACCAATGCTCAGGAACCATAGTGGTCAGAGGTATCAAATTAGAAGCTGGTTTCTTCTATTTTAAGATGTCATCGTTTTATCACATCATAACTCCACCTTGACAGACAAATACTGTTCTACTTAACCCTACAAAGATACACACCACAAAATGCAAAATATAATGAATAACCCTTATAGGAGACCTATATAATGTCCAAACCTTCCATTTACTCCATCCAATTCATATCCTATCCTGCAGCTGTACCACTAACTTAAAATATATTTTCCAAGCCGTTCTAAATTAACTCCAGGTCCTTCAACACTGCTAATGCAAAACATTTGTAACTGTGCTTCATTCTTTACCCCCCCTTTAATATTATAATCTTTTACAGCTCTTCTGAAGTCTCCAGTTCTCAGGCTCTGGCCTTTTGTAGCTATACGTTCTGTCTGTTTTGATGTCAAATTTTTTCATTTCCTTAGTTGTACTGGTGTGGACCTAATACTGTTAGTGTTATTAACAAAACCAATATACGTTCTTTCAAATCTTCAAATTGAAATTTTGAAAATTTTGGTTCAGAAAATTCTAATCTTGGCCTGTCTCGGAAATATATATTTAAATTGCATATTAGGGAGGATCTAAAGACAAGCACCAAATCTTTCAGAGAAGATTCATCAGGTCGATTCCAGAGGTAATGGATTTGTCTTACGAAAAGAGATTCAGCAGTTTAGGTTCTGAACCCTCTTGTGTTCAGAAGAATGAGAGGTATTTAAATGAAGTATATAAAATGCAAAAGTGATTTGATAAAGTAGATGCAGAGAGGATGCAATCTAGAATGACAGGTCAGAATTTTAGGATAAGGGATAGCATATTTAAAACATAGATAAGGAGAAATTACTGCTCTCAAAGTGTCATGAATCTGTGGAATTCCACATCCCAAGGTATAGTAGATGCTGGGACATTGAGTAAATTTAAGGAGGACATAGACTGATTTTTACTTTGTAATGGGATGAAGGGATATGGAATGCGGGCAAGAAACTGGAGGTGAGGCTGAAAGGAGATCAACTGTGATCATGCTGAAAGGGGGAGCAGGTTTGAGAGGCTGAATTGCCTACTCCTGCCCCTAGTTTTTATGTTCTTATTTTCTAAGCTAAACCACATTGCAAATATTATCCAATGTAATGTTTTAATGTTGAACCTGTCAGAAGCAAAACCTAAAATAAAATTACATTGACTTTTAAAATTCCTCTTGTTAAAATACTTTCTTCCAAGTCATAGTACCAAATTAACAAAAATGACACTTTGGAGAAAAATATTGTGCTGGTTATCCAGAAGACTTTGAGACAAATAGTTTCTACTATCTGCTGATGACAGCTTTCCCAAAAATCTAGTATCAATACTCAACACACAAGTATACTTTAGAGAATAACACACAAAGAATTTAGACTTGTCAGAAGACACCAAGGAGCAGAATAAATCTATAACTTTAAAGTGGAAGTACAGATTGCATTGTGAGGCAACATTTTATTCCCATAGACCAGAGTCCAGGTTGAGTTGATAAGACATCAAAGATTATATGAGTTAAAGCCAAAACATCCTTTGTACTAAAGGACAAACCTTAAATAGCGCAGTAACTCAGGCTGAAAGTATGGTACTGTAATTTAAATAACAAGTTGCAGCTCTGATTGGATATCACTGGTTTAGAACACTGATACCACAAAGCAGGGCTAAATAAATCCATGAAGCTAAGAGTACAATGAGAGAACTCATATATTCTAGAAGCTGACAGCCAGGGAAATTGTTAAACAACACACTTAAAGTTAGATACACTTTGATAATTTATAGAGGTATGCAATTATGGTGTACCTCAAAAATTGAATGAGTACTCAATTGGAAGTTATTGCTTATCAAAGGTTAATGACACATCAGCCAAATTTAAAGAGATAGTTAAAGCCTCTAACAATTTATCAAGCACAAGAAGCAAAGAACCATCAGTATAAAGAGTTAAATGAGATAGAACAGTCTCTAGTAGAAGTTAAATGCAAAGTTTTCTAGGGAAAATCAGACACTCAGACCAAGTACATCAGCATGCAGATATTTATGTCAATGGGCATCTCTCAAATTTCAAATTAGACATGAGAGCAAGTGTTGCAATGGTAACAGTTGTAAGTGTGCTTTAGTTGACAAAACAGTACTTAAAAGTCAACAGCAGTTCAACAATATTGTCCGGGGGCATTGCACTTAATGTTAAAAGAATACAACAAACAATTCTGCAACATAGCGGGCTGTCACCAAATGTTGGAAAACCTATATGTACTTCACAACCAAGAATATTTACCCCTCAGTATTTTATGTCAAGGCATGTTTTGAACTGAATCTCATTCAAAATATGGAATAGGTTAAGTAATAGAATCTGAAAAGTTCGTTTGGAAAGGAATATCCCAAATTGTTTAAAGGGTTAGTATGGTTAGAAGATGCAGTTTACTGAAGGAACGTGCAAAACCACTTCGGGATTTATGCTCTCAGGAAGATTGCTGAAACAGGTTGAAACCTATCGTATCAAAGTTACGGGAATTCTGGTCTTTCCCCAAAACTAACAGAGTTATGATATTCAAGTTGAATGGGTATCATTTATGTTTACATGGACCTTACATAGCTCATATATTAATGGGAGAAATTCATCCTCTGGCTGTGGTTGATAGGAATTCAGCTAAGCTATCAAGAGGAGACTTTTCATGAAAACAAACATAAATATTGGATTCTAGCAGGGCCCATTGGACAAGCAATTAGCATTTCTTACCATGTTAATAAATTAATTTGGAAAATTTTGTTTTAACAAATCACCATTTGGAATTTCATCTGCCTCAGAGATTTTCCAACTAATAATACCTAATGGTTATACAAACTCTTCATGGAGTTATATGCCACACATGGACAATGTATGATTTGTAGGGAAACAGTTAAAGAGCATGATCAGAGAATGCATATAATTTTAAAAACATGGAAGACCTCGCACTTAGCTAACAAGTGTATATTCTCCAGAGAATTCATTCATTTCTCGGGATACTTTGTCAACACCGAAGGCGTAATGACATTCCCAAGAAGACTAAAGACATCACAGAATTCTCAAGTTCAAAGTCAGGACTTTCAAAGGTATTTGAGTGTGTTGAATCAGTTGGTAAAATGTTCGCTTATGTTTGCAATCATTACATTGCAGCTTCTCAAGAAGCCAGAAGTGGCATGTTTGAAGTCTCATCAACAGATTACTTCTCAGAGGATTAAAGAAATGTTGATATTTACAGATGTCTTACTGCATTATAATTCTCCAATTTCTATCAATAATTTCTGATAATCATTGCTACAAACCGAGAAGCAGTACTCTTCCATGAGCAGTTATGGAGAGGTTGCAAATCTGTCTATTATATCAAAAGCATTATTGGTTACAGGAACACAGTAGGCAGGGATTGAGAAGGAAGGCCTCTCAATTACAAGAGCTTGTGTGAGAGAATTTTAGATTAATTCCTTGTTTAGAGATTGGCTATGAAGCAGATTACAGGTCTTTAGTTTCTCTATTGGATGAGAATAGACATTCATGAACACCTCCAAGACACAGAGATTTCAATTTCTCCTCACGAGATTCACTTATTAAACATATAAGGTAGAACTGCAAATGATAGCAAATGCACCCTCCAGAGTGACGGTTGATAGCTTCATCAGTCATGATGTTGACTTCACCTAATAAATCCTACTGTATAGTTTTCCATATGGCACAAAGGCCAGCAAATCATAATCAGCTTATCTACATTCAAGAAGAGCAAATGAGGGCTCAGAATGCCTCCCTGTTCACCGATATTACATCAAAAGGTCCAGCAGTGCAGCTGTGAAAACTTATTTTAATTCATGTTTCTGACTGAAGAGCTTGAACTTTGTAGGTAGTGTGGTGGACTGGGATCACCAGGATTGAGGAACTCATTGCCAATTGTCAGACATACCTTCAACAGACCAGAACAAAGAAACTCTAAGACCCACCAAATTCTCCACAAGACCTTTGGATTGCATGGGTATGGATTTGTTTGTTTTCTTAACCTTATCATGCTTAATTATTTCTTCTGCTGTGCTGAGTTTAAGATGTTATGGATGATGGTGGAACCAGTTATCAGAATCCTTTGTGAGATTAATTTGCAAAAGGAATCTCTGATATGGTCATTTTGGACATTAGGTTGCAATTCATGAATGGATACTTTGGACACTTTGCAGCTGTTTCTGGTTTTAACATATTACAACCTCACTGCAGTAGCCACTACCTAACACAGACACCAAATCTGTCATCACATTGAGCATCACATCTTGAAGATGAATTCTAATCTCTACACAGAACTGCCCAAACTTCTCCAATCTGCTTCAGCACCATCAGAGCTCCTGATGGACAAGAAACTGACGGATCTGCTCCTTATCCTGTCTAAGATATTGGGTCCACACATGTACCTTCATTATTATGAAACATTACCTGATAAAGAGCAATCCCATACTACAGGCCACACATTACAATGAAGGGTATTGTGTGAGGAATCTTCCAGAGACAGAAATGGAGCAGCAGGTGTGGACCACATATTTAAACAGAAAAAGTACAATCATCCACAGAAATAAGAGCCAATAGAAATCATAACCTGTCCATGTTGTCAAAGGGAACATATGAAGGGATGGAAAAAGCCATATTCTGTTACGGGTTGATCTATCCACACCATATTTTTGGGATGTACCAATGGCAAAATTGGGAATCGAGAACTATAGACCTCAAAGCATCAGGAGGATGACCCATGTCAACTATTTTATATTAACACACCATTATTCCTCCAAGTCTGAAGAGAACATATTTGAGGAGAAAACTGAAAACTCTAAAGTATCCAGATTTGTAAAGTGTAAGATTTGGGGAGATTGGGTTGTACTCAATGTAAATACGTGAATAAATACATAAGAAGAATAGTACAGGGAGAAAAACAGAGTTGATGTGGGTGAGATTTATACATGGGTTTAAAAGGCATAATACTTGATTGAGTTCATTAAACACTACTCATGTAATATCATGGGGAGTTAGTCAGAGAAATGCCGGAGTTGATAGGGCTGACCTGAAGTTAATTTACTCCTCACCGTCTCTGTAGTAATTTAAGAAATTAAGACTACTTATGTAGTCTCTTATTAGTTGCAGTAATGCAATAATCCATATTATTTACTCCACAAAACTCGTCTAGTTAGACTAAGAATGTGGCTATCCTTATTCATGTTTGACCACATGGGCCTTGAAAGAAACTGCACACACAAAAATTGCGCTTGAAAAAGTGGTGATGGACTGCTTTCTTAAAAAGTTACAATTTCTGAAGTGTTTTTACACTCACAATGCTGTTAAGAAGTGAATTCCAGAATTTTTATCCAGCATCAATGAAAGAGTGACAAAATAGTTCCAGGTCAGGATAATGAGTAGTTTTGATGGGAACTTGCATGTGGTGGTGTTCCCATACATCTGCTGGCTTTGTCCTTCCAGGTGATATAGGTCACAGGTTTGGAAGGCAATATTGAAAAAGCCTTCGTGAGTTGGTTGAGTTCTTGCTTCTGTACAAAGCTATGCCTGGGAGTTCACAATTGCACCATTTACCGCCATGCAACATATTCATGCATGACTGTTCTGTATCAGCAGGCTGCAGAAAACAGATTATACACATAAAAATTATCAAAAAGCAAAAATTATTTAGTCTTCAAATTTTATTTTACAGACAAGATTTGCTCAACCAAGAGCATCTTCTGTCACAATGGCTTAGGTTATGCTATGAGATATTATGTTTACTGCTTTACCTCAAATGTATCCGTCATTCAAGCCAAGATGCTAACTCATTTATTTTAAATAAATGGTTCATCTAAAGAAGCAAAGAGGGATATTTCTGAGGTTTAATATTTTGGTGTATATTTTGAGGAGGCGATGGTCTAGCAGTGTTATCTGTAGACTACTAATCCAGAAACTCAACTCATGTTCCAGGTTTGAATTGCACCGTGGCAGTTGGAATTTGAATTCAACTTAATTTTGAAAAGCTGGAATTAAGAATCTAAGGATTCTGGAAAAACCCACCTGGTTCACTAGTGTCTTTCAGGGAAGGAAACTGCCATTGTCACCTGGCCTGGCCTACATGCAACTCTAGACCCATAACAATGTGGTCGATTCTCAACTGTCCACTAAAATGGCTTAGCAAGATTCAGTTCAAGGGCACCTGGGCAATAAATGTTGGCCAACTGGTGATGCCAATGTCCCTTGAGTAAGTGAAAAAGAAGTTGTATGCCAATTAGCCAAATTCACTTAAGGTCCAGAATCCAGACAGAGTTCAGTTGACACATTCATGAACTAACAGTTAAAATCATTCCTGTCTTGAATCACTAATATCTGCAATCTATACATATTATGGATTATGTTATTAGAGTATGGTATAATTGTGGAATTATGTATGTTCTAATTCATTAATCAGTGCTCTTCTCAAAAGCAGGCCCCTGACTCATTGTCTGCTTCATCCTGAGTTATTTTCTTGGCGTTTTTTCACAGTGGTGATTTGCCATTGTCTATCCCTCTCTGGAGCAGTACAAAAAGACAAGTCCCAAGTCTGCATCATCCAGAACAGTGATTGATCCTGCACTGCTAAAGTAACTCTAAAACAGACACATGCCATCTCATGAACTAACCTGTCCCATAAAGTGTCTACACACTAGTTAATAAGATTAACCTCAATTCTCTTTTGTTTACATTATCTTACAGTTGCATTAGGCTGATATTCCAATTGTATAATAAACACAAAACACGTACTGTTTTGATTAAGAGTCAGGTGAAGCATGATATAATAAAACATCATTGACAGTTTCTTTAAAACTGTTCAACAAATGCAGATTGCAAGCAGTTTAACGGGAAAAGTACAGACCAGTATGTTCTGTAGGATTTTCTATCTATAGATGTATGAATTCTAAATGTTATTGTAAGTTTCCTACATTTTTGCATCGTCATTTTTATTTAATTCCTCTGATTTCCATTGCACAGAGTCACATATCCTGGCTCAATTGAAATCTGTTGAAGATTTTCTTTTGAGAAAAAGGAAATGTGATGGCTTTTGAAGTATATGCAAATTTCACTAAGCCTGAAGAACTGATTCAATGCAGTTGCCTCCCAGGATTTATGGTAAATGAGACCAAGCTTTCACTTGTTTGCCTACTTGTAATTTTGCATAAACTTCTCTCTCTCTCTCAAGCTACTTTTGTACTGACACTTGTTCACTTTCGATTTAGGGGGCCAACATCGGTGAGCTGTTGACAGCATTAAATCTGCTTCTGTTCTCCAGTGCATTGGATTGTTTTGTGGGGGTCTGTAGCTGATCCCACTGCTTGAATAAGGGAGATGGGTTTAATAAAGTAAACACGGGGTGCTGGTTCATAGATGTCAATTCATGGGAAGCTGAGCAAAGTGAGCAGTAATTTATACTGGGCTTTCTGGGAATTTTTTTGTTTGCATTAATACCCCTCTTTTAATCTGCTGAGCATTTGCAGTTGTCACACGGAGAAAGTCAAGAAGTGAGGATGTGGACGATGATCGAAAGAATGATTTGAGTAAAGAGGTTTTTGTAAGTGGCAAGAATAATAGCTAAGTGAGGGAGATTAGGGAGGGAGTTCTACAATATTGATTCAAGGTGTCTCTTGCCAGAGCAAGGTTGGGTGGAATGGACGTGTAAGTGGGCAGATTTGAAAATCTGAGGGGCATAGGCTTAGACTATAAAAACCGAAGTCATTACAAAAGAGACTGAAATGACGGAATTGTAGGGAATATGAGTATTTTAAACACAACTCATAGGAATGGAGAGGTAGTAGTGATTGAGATCCTGATTGAGCCTCAAGTATACTATGGCAGGGATTGAGTGGTACATGCCCCAGAAGCAAATCTGTCACCTCTGGTGAAAATGATAGAACAGACTGGGAGTCAAATTGAAAGGGGATGACAGGGTGGCAACAGCCTTGTGCACATTCTGGCCCAACTGAAACAAGTAATTGTGCTCCTACTTGGCCGAACCTCCTCCTGCAATGGATCAGAGAGTGTACACACACGTCTGAATTGTGCTATTCTTTCAGGAGTCCCTGAATAGTCTGTCCTTTGTTCTTTCTCCAGTTCTGTGTTTTTTTTTGTTGCTTCTTGGCAACAATATTGACTGTCATGGGATCAGATTCCAAGCGCATGACAGTACGACTAAATTCAAAATCTCTCTCAAGAATCCCACTGCTACCAGCAGCAAGCTTATCAGGTGGCACGGTGGCTCAGTGGTTAGCACTGCTGCCTCACAGCGCCAGGGACCTGGGTTTGATTCCAGCCTGTGCGGAGTTACACAATCTCCCTGAGTCTGCGTGGGTTTCATCTGAGTGCTCCAGTTTCCTCCCACAGTCCAAAGACCTGCACGTTAAGTGGATTGGCCATGCTAAATTGCCCAGAATGTTATGTATGGGCTAGGTGGATTAGCCATGGTAAATGTGGGGTTATGGGATAGGATAGGGGGTTGTTCTGGGTGGGCTGCTCTTCAGAGGGTCAGTATACACTCAATGGGCCAAATGACCTCCTTCCACTCTGTAAGGATTCTAAGATTCTATAAGCCTTAAATCTAAAGACAACAGTTTGTATTGGGATCCAATCTGAAGTAAGTATTGGGCACGAAATCCATTAATAACCCTCCCCTTGTTTGAAACCACGCTGACTTTGCCCTATTTTACCATGCACGTCCAAATATTCAGAAATCTCATCCTTCACAATGGACTGCAAAATCTTATCAATGGCCTAGGTCAGGTTAGGGCAGCACAGTAGTGCAGTGGTTCGCACTGCTGTCTCACAGTGCGAGGAACCCAGGTTCAATTCCACCCTCAGGCAACTGTCTGTGTGGAGTTTACACATTCTCTTCATGTATGCGTGGGTTTCCTCCGCGGAGTTCCAGTTTCCTCCCACAGTCCAATGATGTGCAGGTTAGGTGGATTGGCCATGACAAATTGCCCATTGTGTTCAGGGATGTGTAGATTAGGAGGGTGGGTCTAGGTGGGATGCTCTGAGGGTCAGTGTGGACTTGTTGGATCAAAGGCCCTGTTTCCACACTGCAGGGATTCTATGATTCTGTCATAGGCCTGTAATTTCCTGCCTTTTGCCTTACTTCCTTTTTACACTGGAGCATTCCATTAGCGATTTTCCAATACTCTGGGACCCTCATTGACTACCGTAATTCCTGAAGGATCACCATAGCACCTCCACTATCTCTTTGGCTATCTCCTTCAGAACTCTGGGGTGTAGTGCATCTGTCTTTTCTGCTAGGTTGCATTCCCAGTCAATTCTGGTCAGCTTCTCCCTCTTGCCACTGTAGTTGCCTTAATTCAACCGTAACACCACCTCATCTTATTTCACCTTCACCCTCTCAAATTGCAGAGTAAATTCTAACATATTAAGGCCACTGCCTCCGAAGGATTCATAGAATCCCTACAATGTGGGGACAGGCCCTTCAGCCCAACTAGTGCACACTGACCTTCAGAACACCCACCCAAACCCATCCGCCTATAATCCAACTAATCTACACAAGCTGAACACTACCAGCAATTTTGCACGGCCAATCCACCTAACCTGCACATCTTTGGACTGTGGGAGGAAACCGGGGTACCTGGATGAAACCCACACAGACACAGGGAGAATGTGCAAACTCTGCACAGGCAGTTGCCCGAGGGTGGCATTGAACCTAGGTCCCTAGTGCTGTGAGGGAGCAGTGCTAACCACTGAGCCACCGTGTTGTTTCTTCACCTTAAGCTCCCCTATCAATTCTGCCTCATTGCACAACACTAAAGCCAGTATTGCCTGTTTCCTAGTGGGCTCCACCACAAGTTAATCCAAAAAGCCATCTTGCAGACATTCCACAACTTCCTCTTCTTGTGATCCACTACCAACCTGATTTTCGCAGACCACCTGCATATTGAAATCCCCCATGATCACTGTAGCCTTGATTTTCTTACATGCCTTTTCTGTTCCCTGGTTTATCTTATGCCCCACATCCTGACCACTGTTTGGAGGCCTGTACATAACTCCCATGATGGTTTTTTTTTACCATTATGGTTCCTCAACTCTACCCACACAGATTTAATTTCATCTGACCCTACTTCGTTTCTTGCTAGTGATTTAACTTCATTTCTGATGACGAAGCAACTCCACCCCCTCAGCCTACCTGTCTGTCTTTTTGATAGGATGTATATCCTTGGATATTCACCTCCCAGTCCTGATCCACTTGCAGCCATGTCTCTGTAATGCCTGCCATCAGACCTGCCAATTTCAATCTGCTCACAGAACCAGAAATCTGGGTTCAATTCTACCCTTGGGCCAAGCAATTCACCATTTCATTACCAGAATTTCACTACGTGATTGACACTGTTTGTTATTGGGTAATGTTATAGGGTACTTTACTTTGTATACTGCGTGTATTCAGATATAACACATTCAGTCCTGCATTGACTGAACCTCTTCTCATTGTCACTCATATATCCAATGTGCTTGAAGTTTGGTTCCTAACCCTTTCCAAGCTCTGTCCTATTCTTAATGAGTACTTTGCTTTGGTATTCACTGAGGAGAGGGACATGATGGGTGTTGAGGTTAGGGATTGATGTTTGATTACTCCAGGTCAAGCCGGCATAAGGAGGGGGGAAGTGTTGGCTATTCTAAAAGGCATTAGGGTGGACAAGTCCTCAGGTCTGGATGGGATCTATCCCAGGTTACTGAGGGAAGTGAGAGAGGAAATAGCTGGGGCCTTAAGAGATATCTTTGCAGCATCCTTCAGCACGGGTGAGGTCATGGAGGACTGGAGAATTGATCATGTTGTCCCCTTGTTTAAGAAGGGGAGTAAGATGATTCAGGTGGTTAAAGACCGGTGAGCCTGACATCAGTGGTGGGGAAGCTGCTGGAGAAGATACTGAGGGATAGGATATAATTACATTTGAAAGAAAATGGGCTTATTAGTTATAGGCAGCTTGGTTTTGTGCGGGGAAGGTCAAGTCGTACCAACTTGATAGAATTCTTTGAGGAAGGGACAAAGTTGATAGATGAGGGAAGGGCTGTAGATGTCATATACGTGAGCTTCAGTAAGGTGTTTGATAAGGTTCCCCATGGTAGGCTGATGGAGAAAGTGAAGTCACATGGGGTCCAGGGTGTACTAGCTAGATGGATAGAGAACTGGCTGGGAAACAGGAGACGGAGAGTTGTAGTGGAAGAGAGTTTCTCAAAATGGAGAACTGTGGCCAGTGGTGATCCACAGGGATCCGTGTTGGGACCACTGTTGTTTGTGATATACATAAATGATCTGGAGGAAGGTATAGATGGTCTGATTAGCAAGTTTGCAGATGACACTAAGATTGGTGGAGTAGCAGATAGTGAAGGGGACTGTCAGAGAATGCAGCAGAATATAGATAGATTGGAGAGTTGGGCGGAAAATGGCAGATGGAGTTCAATTCAGGCAAATGCGAGGTGATGCATTTTGGAAGATCCAATTCAAGAGTGAACTACATGGTAAAGGGAAAAGCCCTGGGGAAAATCGATGCACTGAGAGATCTGGGTACTCAGGTCCATTATACCCTGAAAGTGGCAACGCAGGTCGATAGAGTGGTCAACAAGACATATGGCATGCTTTCATTCATCGGACGGGCTATTGAGTACAAGAGTTGGCAGTCATTATTACAGTTGTATAGAACTTTGGTTTGACCACATTTGGAATACTGTATTCAATACTGGTTGCCACATTACCTAAAGGATGTGGATGTTTTGGAGTGGGTGCAGAGGAGGTTCACCAGGATGTTGCCTGGTATGGAGGGCGCTGGCTATGAAGAGAGGTTGAGTAGAGGTCATGAGAGGCACAGTCAGGGTGGATAGCAAGAAGCTTTTCCCCCAGAGTGGGTGTCTCAAATACTAGGGATCACAATTTCAAGGTGAGAGGGGGAAAGTTTATGGGAGATATGCGTGGAAAGTGATTTACACAGAGGGTGGTGGGTGCCAGGCAGGATGCGTTACCGGCGGAGCTGGTAGAGGTGGGCACAATAGCATCATTTAAGATGTGTCTAGACAGATACATGAACGGTCAGGGAGCAGAGGGATACAGATCCTTGAAAAATAGGCAACAGGTTTAGATAGAATATATAGATTGGCGCAGGCTTAGAGGACAGAAGGGCCTTTTTCTGTGCTGTAATTTTCTTTGTTCCTTGATCATTATGTTGTGCGCTGGAGACTTTAATAACCTCTCCTGAGTCCTCCTTTGTTGAATTTTTTTCACACTTTTCATGGAGTTGAATCCACCTCCCTGGATGTTACCCTGCTGCGTTGTTTTCCATTGGCAATTATACTTCTTGGAGTTTTAACCTTACCCTTCCCTCCCCCACGTTCTAATTTAAAGTCCTGTTGACCACCCTATTTACCCTTTTCGCTAGAGTTAGGGTGCTGTTCTTGAAATAACATTCAGAGTCAAAAACATTGATATACCTTTGAGGATGCTGTCGAATTAGAATCTTTGGAAATGAGTCACCAGGTAGGATTGGGCATCAGGGGTGGAGAAGGGGAAGTTTTATCTAACAGATAGTAAGGCTTGAGATAAATTCCATTATAGAGGATTCAGATGATGCTTTCAGTGGAGCAGCATACAGGAGAAATCTGTATTATTATTTTACTTCCCTGAGATTTATTCCTATTTTCTACCTTATCCTGAAGACTTTGAATTTGCTAGGAAACAGCTCTGTAATCAGTATTACACCCCCACAATCCCATCCATTCACCATGTATGGGTCAGACAGTTTCAACTGGCTGTTCAACTATGAAGTTATCACAGCAACTCGGAATTTGAGGGTGAGTGGTGAGGGAGGAGGGGAGTGGGACACGAACAAAGAGGGGGTTGTTGATAATCCAGGATTGTGACAGAGGGAGCAAGTGTCATCAGGTAAGTGGGTAGAATTGTAACCTGTGCCCCCCCGTATTATTCTTTTGGCTCATTTTGAGTTGTGTGCAAAGACTTGAAATGCCAACAACACTAGAAAGAGCTGGCTTAACTTTGGCTGCAGTCACTTAGAACATTCTGCTTCTAAATGCTCTTTTATACTTTGCATTAAGTTACAGTTTTGCTAATGACATGTGACAGCCCTTTTTGTTGAATGCCAAGGCTGTTCATGCACTGAACTGAATCATTCCTTTTTGCCAGAATACCAGTTGAAGCTTCATTTCGTTCTTCCTGTTGCTAAAATCGAATTGTTGTGCAATCCAAGATCTGTGTACAATACCTGCTTTTGTCTACACAAAATGCCCAATTGTGTACCATACGTGTGCACAGGGCAACATACAGTTACATGATAAAGCCAAACCTATTTAAAAGATGTTAGTCTGTAAAAATGCTGGCTCTACCTTAGTTCCCCAGCCAGGTGACTAAGTCTCCAATGTGACAGGTAGAAAGTGTTTGCTTAATACAAATCAGAAGTGTGCCAACTGCTGCAATGCCAAAATGATAAGCATCTAGGGCCAATGCATAAATGGTCCTTTTGGCTGTAAGGCAAATCACAATCTGCTTCGGATTACCTTTAATACCTCCAGTTCCCAATGTCCTTATCAGCTCCTGCTCAGTTGCCAGAACAACCCATAATCAGGTTGTCTATCGCTCAATCACCCAGTTGCATCCAATCCTCACCCTGTTTCACCAACATTCTCTTAATTTGTGCCCCCTCTGCTCAACACCCCCCTTTCCATCGCCTTTAAATTTCCTGCTCGTGATAACTTTTTAATGGAAGAACCAACTGAAGCTGTCTGACTCGGTATTGGTAAATGGATGAAAGAATTGACTTGTACTATTGACTATGGAACAGTTTCCTAGCAGAATAAATACCTTCAGGGAAGGGCAGGAAATAAGAATGGATCTGAAGAAAGTTAAAACAATAATTGAAATGCATCCTAGTTATAAACTAGTGAAAGTTTAATTATCTATTCTTAAAGGCATTAACATAGTCAGATGCAGAATTACCCCAGTCCTTTTCCTAGAGCTAAACCATCTCTAATTACAGCATATTGTGTAACTTCTGTAGCTTTCACAATAGGAACAATGGATGTTATTTTAGAGCTATTGTCAGCCGCGACATTAGCTTGTTATGTAATGTGGGAGAAATTGGCCTTAATTGTAAGAATGAAAAATAACCTATGAGACAAAAGACTTAATTTGGCTTGAGTGCCAACTGTACTTGTTTGAAAAGACTGCTTGACCTACTTGCTTCATCTATCACTGTACTAAAATGTAACGCTGAGAAAAGATGTGCTCATAAGAGCTTGAATCTATTTGAAGGCAGAGAAAGTTGCTTGCCAACATTTTATTGACAGATAGAGTCAAAGTAAATGAACATCAGATTTGAATTTGTCACATTGGAGACTTAGTCACCTGGCTGAGGAAATTGGGTAGCATTTTTACAGACCAAAATCTTTTAAAGAGGTTTGGCTTTATCATGTTACCGTACGTTGCCCTGTGTACCCATATGGTACACGATTAGGCATTTTGGGTAGACAAAAACAAGTACTGTACACAGATCTAGGATGACAAAACAATTCAAATTCAAATGCGCAATTTCTCTAAACTCTTTCCCACTTCACCATTTTGCAAAGTTTGATGACCTTACATTTAAAGTAATTGGCTTTGACTGGTGACATAATCAACAATACAACAGGACACTTATGTTTTTCCTACAAGCTGACAATTAATCCAGTCAGTCAACCATTTTAAACAAAGAGAGTTACAGTTTCAGAATGTATCAGAGCTGCCAATTTAATGTTTTGTCCTACCAGAGGACATTCACTGCTCTTAAACTTTGGTATGTTCTAAATTCAGCTAAAAGTTCAGAATAAATTTCTCTAGGAAATCCGAGTAAAATCATCATTTTATCTCCACTCAAGCCCTGGTAGAATGGATCAAAGGCTTTCTGAGGCATTACTTCCTTCACCTGCAGCAAATGCAAAATAATATGAACTTTGGAGATCTGGAATAAAAGCAGAAAGTGCTGGAAAAACTCAATTATGCACGCTCTGTGGAGTTAACATTTCGAGGCAAAATGACGCATCACCAGGACTTTGGACTCATGAGCCCTTTGACGTCAGGTCATCCAGAGTGTTTTGGCTAATCCCGTCACAACATCTGTCTTCCAACATCATTCTCGATTTTGACCATGACCCTTGGAAGTACATTTAAGCCTGAATCAACAAGCTTGGCTCTGTCAGACAAATTAAATGCCTGACCAACAAATACTCACTAAAAAAAAACACGTGAAGAAATTTACAATTTAGAATGTATAATAAACTTTAAAATTTCCAATACAATTGTTCATACTGTTGTAATCTCTCTATGGATGTCCTATGTGCTCTTCCAGCTAATTTAACGATATTATAGGCTGTTCCTTCAGTGGCTTCTGCATGGAATATGGAAGACTTCTAGACTTTTGATGAACGTATTTGAGATGTCCTATGGCTTCTTAAATGCAAGCTGGTTCAGTGGTTTTAAGGCATGAGGAATGGCAGAAGACAGGTGAAAGTCAAGGGCGCAAGGATCCTACAATTCAGTGTCAACGTTTTGGGTCCGGTGACCCTTTCTCAGGTCACCGGGCCTGAAATGTTGACTGTGTTTTTTCCATCACAGATGCTGCCAGACCTGCTGAGCTTTTCCAGCAACTTTGCTTTTGTTCCTGATTTACAGCATCCGCAGTTCTTTTTGTTTCCAATGATTCTGTAATTGGACAGCATGTGCTCTCACATATAATTGCCAATCAAATAGGCTTGTAACTCAGCCAACCACTGACCTAAGAAACAGTAGACTACAGGATCACTTGAGATTTGGAACCTGTTATTATTTCAAGATGAATAATCTGGAAGGGATGGTGAATCCTGGAGACTGCATGATTCAGTAAGTCCATCTCTGAGAAATACTGTCATTTGTGCCAGAGACTCCTATGTAGTAGGTCCCAATAAGCTGTATATGGGTGGTTACATATTCCATGAGTAAAGATGGTGACTTGATAATGTCTGAATGCTACATGTAGAAAGCAGATTTTTGCACACAGTCTAATATTGTGCATGGCCATGCAAACATGCATTCTAACACACTCAAAGAAGCCTGTGACATAGCTATTTTTCTTCTTTTCTATGACAGAGCTGGAGTATTGAGACAGTAATTCAGGGGGAAGATTGTTGAGTTGGATTTTCTTTCTTTCTAAATTGGGGTAGAAGTTTAAAGGAGTATCAAAGATCAGAAATTGTAAGCAATTTCTTAAATTAAAGCGAGGTTATTTCAACTCAATAACACAACAAGGCATAATCACATAATATTTCTAAACTTGAAATATGATTTGTTAAATAAAATGACATAAAGATAGCAGTACAGGTGATGTGTTGCAGCTGGTGCACACCAATACCAGTTTAAACTGCTGCCTCAGTTTAGAGATGGAAAAGAAAACTTGCAGTTCATCATTCATCTGCTAATTAATGCCTCCTGATTACAGTCTTGACCCACCATCTTTTGGATCACTACTTTCTGTAAAAGACCAGACAGTATCTCCTTTCTCACTGCACCTCTTTCATTGCATACAAATTGCCCAAAATTAAATTTTATCTTGTTATGCTCAGACAAGATCTAACTTCATTACTTCCTGCAATTGTTAAACCCTCTGTTTATGTATTGGCAGAAATTCCAATGACCTGAGTCAACATTACTGGTGAAAGAAGCAATTTTGACTCACTAACTAATAATTAGCAACTATCTTCTTGGTCCACAGTTGATGTGCTCAGGTCTAAGCTTTGGACATTGTGATATATCAGGGCAGGACTCTTACTTTACATTATGCTGTTCAGAATTGATCCATGATCAAAATTAGGAGGGTGTGACTAAAGGAAGGGCACTTTGAGAATTTAGAAGGTAGCAATAAAGGAGTCTCAGTCTTTACAATTGTCTAATAGGTCAGGGTTTATTTGCAGCCTGTGTGGATGTGAGCAAATATAGATTCAAGTCAGTAGAGTTGGAAATAATGCAGTTGTAGTAGGGAAGTTAATACTTCTCTTTGCAAATGAGATTATGAGCATCAAAGACAATACTACTTGCCTGATGCTTTAGTTAAGTACATGCTCTCAGGACTGGAGAGGCACTGGGAGGGGTAGGAGAAAAATCCAGTTGCCATGGTCCACAAGAGTACCAAAGACATAGACAAAACCAAGAAATTTATATTGATGGATTTGCAGCAACAAGAGACTAGATTAAAAAGCAGGGCCATAAAGGTGACAATTTCTAGATTGCTACTGAGCTATGAGCAAATTGCCATAGGTTAAATAATGTTAGAGATTTAAGTGTATGGCTCCAAGATGTGTAAGAAATATTTATTTTGATTCATTGAACATTGGCATCACCATCAGAATGGTCTTCACCTCAATTGTGATGGGATTAGTGTCCCGGTGAATTATATAACTAGGGTTGTAGAGACAGGAAACCATTTGCGAGTGATCATGCAAGGGGAGATTTGGGGCATTGAAGAGAAAGGACAAGATAATGTAGAATAAAGATAACCAAAATATGACAGGAAGGGGCAGAGCGTACAAACGTTACAGTACACTAACAAACAATGTCAGAGTTGGAAAAAGTGACAAAAGATTGAATTAGCTTCTCTTTATCAAAATGCATAGAGTATTTGAAATTAGACAGTTGAATTGACAGCCCACGTAGAAATGAATGACTGTGATCGGATGGTTATTTCAGAGACATGGTTGCAAAACGACAGTGACTGGAGCCCAAATAATAAAGAATAGTTGGCATTTTGGAAGAAATGACAAAAGGAAAATAAGGTGGAGTTCTTCTGTTAACTAAAAATAAGTTAGATACAAGAATGAGAAATTATTTTGATTCAATATGTAGATTTGCTTACAGCTAAGAAATAACAGAGGAAAGAAGTTATTGATGGTGTAGTTTATAAGATCCCAGTAGCAGCCACATCACAGGACTGACTATATATCAAGAAATAATGGGAGCTTATAAGGAAATTACTGCAGTAATCATGTGAGATTTTAATATTCATGTAGCTGGAATGAATCTTCATATTGGTGAGGTAAATCAAAATTGGTAAACCTGACTTACATAGAATCCCCACTGTGTGGAAGCAGGCCACTTGGCCCACTGAGTTTATGTCCAAATCCCCTCCGTCTCCCCCCAGCAAGTATCCTGCCTCACCTCCCACCCCCCTCAACTCTATCCCTGCAATCCTGCATTTCCCATAACTAATCCAGCTAGCCTGCGCATCCCTTGGACCTATGGGCAATTTTGCATGGCCAATCCACCTAACTTGCATGTCTTTGGACTGTGGGAGAAAACCAGAGCACCTGGAGGAAAGTCATACAGACATGTGGAGATTGTGCAAACTCCACAAGGTCACCTGAGGCTGGAATCGAGGTGAGAGCCATAAAGTATGTATTTCTTAAGACAAAAAATTGTGGAACCAATCAGGGAACAGGCTATTTCAGACCCAGTAATGCTTAATTAGACAGGGTTAATTAATATGGTCATAATAAAGAAGCTCTAAGCAAGAGTGATCAGAACATATTTACAATTAGTTTGATTGTGAGGTATATGGGTCTCAAATTAGAGTAGTGTGTAAGTGTGTTTAGTGAGTAAGACTGCAGTCCAAGATTGATAGATTGTCTCAAATGCCATATACTTTTGGCTGCTTACAACAAGTATTGTACTGACCATATCTAACCAGCCCATGCTTGTAAAACTCTTAATACAGTGTTCATATTAGCTGTGATTCTGCAACTGTACAGCATATGCAAAATAATTCTGAATTACAAAAAATTGCACTGGCAACCAATTTAGGATTGTCAGTCAGGTTAGTAGTGTGGCGCACTACATGCGCGGGAAGTTATATTAAAACACAGCTCTATTCCTTACACGCAAAAAGAGCGTGCACAAACACAAGTCAATGAAATGGGAGACAGCTTTTGTCTGATTTATTTCTTAGAACAATGCCCTGACAAATCAGAGTCAACTTTCAAATATTTAGAAAGAAAGATGCTACAAGAAAAATGGATTGCCCGAGGCTTAGTAAATAAGTTAGGGATGGTATTGAATTGAAAAAGAAACATACAACAACACAATAAATAATGGTAGACCGAAAGACCTGCCAAAATGTTAGAAACCAGAAAAGAATAACTAAAATATAATAAAGAAGGAGAAATGACAGAAAGGAGTATGAGAGAAAGTTAGCAAAAAATATAAAACTGGAAATAAAAGCATTGATAATCCAAAATATAAGGTACTTCAGTGGGTGTGATTGGTGAATTAATGTTCAGAAATGAAGACATGGCAGATGCTTTGAATAAGTATTTTATCTCTGTCTTCACAGCAGAAGGCATAAGAAGCACCTCAAGAACAGCTGAAAATCAAGAAGCAAAGGAATGGAAGAAACTTGAAACGATCACATTCACTGGAGAAAAAGGACCACAAATATGGATGGCATTTGAGATCGACAGGACCTTTGCACCTGATGGCCTTATTCCTCAGGTCTTTGAAGAAGTGGCTGTAGAGAAATTGGATGTACTGGTTTAATCTTCTAAAATTTCCTACATTTTAAAAATGTTCCAACACTTTGGCAAACCGTAAATGGAACATTACTATTGAAGAAAAGAGGAAGCAGGAAAGCAGGAAATTGTAGGCCAATTAGCGTAATATCTGTCATTGGGGAAATGGTAGAACCTATCAGTAGAATGTAAGTACATTAGCAGATGGTAGTTAAAAAAACCCCGTAAAATCAGAAAACAATCGTAAAGGCCAACATGGCTTTGTGAAAGGGGTAGGGGATTTGACAAATTCGTTTGAGCCTTCTGAGGATGTAACATCTACTGGTTCCCAGTGGTTTGTCATAATCATGGCGTTTGAATTTCTAAAAGGCATTTAACAAGACGTCACATAAATGGATACTACAGAAGTTAAGAGATCATGGTATTTGGGGTGATATAAGCATGGACAGAAAATTTGTTAACTAACAGATATATTTAATGAACAGCTTAAATGAAAGTAGAATAGAGGAATGTAACTGTAAAATGGATGACATAGAGAATCTCATGGATTACAGTAATTAAAAAATGAGAATAAACAAACATTTCAATATTGTAGGATAGAAAATAGACTATCAGTAATAAAATGCAACAATTTTAAGTTGATCTACCTTCTCTGCCTCACCTGGCTTCTATATGAAGATTACGAGCTTAATGCTTTTTGATGCCTTCGCTTTTAATTACCATGTTACTATGACTACAGTTCTTTTTTCTGTGATATTAGTGCAGAAAAACAGTTTCTCCATTGTTAACTCTTTTAATTCCTATTTTAAAACCTGTTTTGTTCATTCCAAAATTTGATGCCATTTTCTAACTAACTCGAAAGGCAAACCATAGAACCAGATGGCTGGTTCTGATATTTCATTATTAAATTTGACTCGAGCTCAAGGACGGCTAACAACTGGCAGAAAAAAATGTGAAAGAGATATTCTGCTTATTTCTTTCATAAAGTTGCTACTTTTCTGATTTTCAGTTATTTGTGGTCATTAGTGAGCCATGCTTGTGAAAGATTTGGCTAAAATTTTAAAACAAGTGAGCAAGAGTAATGACTCAAAACAGATTTCTCAGCATGTAAATCCTGTAGCTCTTAACAATGAAAGTTGACACTGACAGATTATGTGGTACCCTTCTTTTCCCATTATTTGTGTTTCCTGTAACATGCACATTCTCTTTTCATTCCAAAAATCTAAGCAGGGAATACAGAGCCGGTGCATAGTCTGAACTTCATTACGACTGACTGGGGGTGGGGTAGGGGAGCAGTGAGGTGGGGGTTGACCCCCCTCTGCCCTTGCTTAGTTTGACCACACCAGGTTCTTCTGAGCTTGAAAATATTTGCCAATTCAGTGAATACTTAATGGTTGCCACACTTTGATCATGAAAGTACCAATGAAACAGATTTTCATAAGTTGAACAAAGAAAAAGGATAACTTTATTCTACTTATACTAATCTAAATAAAATAATAAATTGCTCATTGACTCATGTATGTGCACACACGCTGTTGTAAGTGTCTCTATTGTAGGTTACATTAAATACTAACGTGTGAATTTTTGGTTTCAGTTTGAAATGAGTGCCTTTTCTGTTTGTTTTTAAGCATGTTAGACATAATTTGAAACCATGAAAAGGCTTGCTGATGTCCTTCAGGAAAGGTAATTGCCATCCTTACCTGGGCTGGCTTACATGTGACCCCAGGGCCACAACAATGTCATTGACTCCCAACTATCCTCTAAAGTGGCCTAGCATGCCACTCAGTTGTATCAATCACTACAAAGTTCAATGAAGAAATGAAACCAGACAGTCTAGCTGGCATCAACCTAAGCCCCTGATAAGATAAAGGTGGTAACAGCCTGCAGAATCTTCTGTACTAATATTTGGGGGGCAAGTGCCAAAACAGGGAAAGTTATCTCACAGAATAGTCAAACATCAGCCTGACATTATCACTCCCACAGAATTATATCTTACAGACAATATGCCAGACACCACCATCACCATTCCAGGATATGTCCTGTCCCACCCACAGGACAGACCCAGCAGAATTGGCGGCACAGTGGTATACAGTCAAAATGGAGTTGTCCTGTGAGTCCTCAACATTGACTCATGGAGTCATGAAGTTTCATGGTTTCAGATTAAAATGGGCAAGGAGACCGCCTGCTGAATATCACATACTGTCTTCTCCTGGCTGATGAATCAGCACTATTCCATGTTGAACAACACTTGAAGGAAGCACTGAGGGTGACAAGGGTACAAAATGCCCTCTGGGTCAGGAATTTCATTGTTCACTATCAAGAGTGGCTCAGCATCAGCACAACTGATTGAGCCTGTCAGGTCCTAAAGGACATAGCTGCTAGACTGGGTCTGCGATCAGTGGTGAGGAAACCAACAAGAGGGGAAAACATACCTGATCTTATCCTTACCAATTTGCTGGCTGCAGATGCATCTTTCCATGGCAGTATTGGTAAGAGCGACCGTCACACAGTCCTTGTGGACTGGAAGTCCCACCTTCACATCAAGAATAATCTCCATCACGTTGTATGGCACTATCACCGTGCTAAATGGGACAGACTTCGAACAGATCTAGTAACTCACGTCTGAGCATCCATGAGGCACTGTGGGCCATCAACAGCAGTAGGATTGTATTCCAGCACAATCCGTATCCACATGGTCTGACAGATCTTCCACTCATGCTTTACCAGAAAGTCATGGATCGACCATTGTTTAATGGAGTATGCAGGAGAGTGTGCCGGAGTAGCAACAAACACACCTAAAGACATAAACAGAGCTAAGTGAGCCCACAACTATGAGCTCACAACTTCACAATGGTGGAAGAGTTCAGCACATCAGTGCAAAATATAAGGCTGAAGTGTTCGCTGCAATATTCAACAAGAAGTGTCAGATGGATGATCCACCATGGCCTCCTCCTGTCGTCCACAGCATCACAGATAACAGTCTTCAGCCAATTCAATTCAGTTCACATAATATAAAGAAATGGTTGGAGACGCTGGATATTGCAAAGGCTATGGGCCCTGAAAACGTTCTGACAGTAGTACTGAAAATTTGTGCTCCAGAACTTGCTGCTCCCCTAGTCAAGCTCTTCCAGTACAGTTACAACACTGGCACCTGTTCGACAATGTGATAAATCATCCAGGTATGTCCTATACACCATACACAAAAAGCAGGACAGGTCAGCAATGACCTGCTCAATGATGCCCAGTTTGGGTTCTGCCAGGACCACTCAGTTCCTGACCTTTTTACAGCCTTGGTTCAAACATGGATAAAAGAGCTGAATTCCAGAGGTGAGGTGAGAGTGATAGCCTTTAACATAAAGGCTACATCACCAACAAGTGACAACTTAACCACCACCCTTTGACATTCAATGGCGTTACCATCACTGAATCCCTCACTACCAACATCCTTGGAGTTACCATTGATCTGAAACTGGATTCACCACATAAACACACTGGCTACAAGAGGAGATAACAAGGTGTGGAGCTGGATGAACATAACAGGCCAAGCAGCATCAGAGGTGCAGGAAGGCTACCATTTCAGGCCTAGACTCATTTTTTTTCTGAAGAAGTGTCTAGACACGAAACATCAACTTCCCTGCTCCTCTGATGCTGCTTGGCCTGCTGTGTTCATCCAGCTCCACACTTTGTTATCCAGCATCTGCAGTTCCTACTATCTCAGGCTACAAGAGGAGATCAGAAGCTAGGAATATTGTGACAAGTAACCCACTTCCTGACCCCCCAGAGCCTGTCCACCAACTTACAAGACACAGGTCAGGAGTACGATGGAACACCTCCCACGTGCCTGGTTGGGTGCAGCTCCAGCAATACCCAAGAAGCTTGACTTCAGCCAGGACAAAACAACCCATTTGATAGGCACCACATCCACTACCTCCACCACCAATGCTCAGTAGCAGCAGTGTGTACTATGTACACTTCACCAAAGATCCTCAGACAGCACCTTCCAAACTTACAACTGCCTCCAACAACAACAATAAGAGCAGCAGATCTTAGAGGGAGGTAATGGCTTAGTGCTATTGTCACTGGGCTGTTAATCCAGAGACCTGGATAATGTTCTGGGGTCTCGGGTTCGAATCCTGCCACAGCTGATGGTGGAATTTGAATTCAATAAATATCCGGAATTAGGAATCTAATGATGAACATGAATCCATTGTCGATTGTCGGAAAAACCCATCTGGTTCACTAAGCCCTTGAGGGAAGGAAACTGCTATCCATACCTGGTCTGGCCTATATATGACTCCAGACCCACAGCAATGTGATTGACATTTAACTGCCCTCTGGGCAATAAATGCTGCCTAGCCAGCGATGCCCTGTGAATGAATAAAATAATAGATACATGGGAACACTACCACCTGCAAGTTCCCCTCCAAGGCACTCCCCATTCTTAAGTTGGAAACATATCACTGTTCCTTCACTGTTCCTAGGTCAAAGACATGGAATTGTCTTTCAAAGGGCATTGTGGAAACACCCACAATACATCAACTGTAGTGGGTTAAGAATGTAGTATACAACCATATTCTCAAGGGCAGCTAGGGACGGGCAATAAAAATGCATTAAAAGCCAATATTACCCATGTCCCACGAATGAATAAAAAAATGCTTGAACTTGTGACCCAGCTCAGAAGCTTCTTTTTACGCGAAAGCCATAAGGTTGCTATGGGGATAATTGCTTGAGGGTGGAGTTGTGCACTGAACAAAAGCTGGTTTTATCTTTATCTGCCTATTAAAGTATATTTTGAAAAATAAAAGCTGAAACTGGAGGAGGCTGAAAAAGTGCAACCTGTTTTGTTTAGACAATTAAATCAGTTCTGTTTGAGTAAAGGAAGAAAAAGATAGTTCTTGAGCATTAGTTAGAATCAAGTAATTCTGTGAAGAAGCCGAGAAGTCAAGCTACAAAGTCGGTGCCAAGGGAAGTTCTGTGTGTTTGGTGAGTCGAGACGTGAAGATCAGCGACAATAATACTGGGTCTATGAGGTTTTAATGGCAGGGGTTCTATACACTCAAGCTTCGACCTATGCGACTAAACCATAAAGGAACTGCCTACTAAAGTATCAGAGATAATAGGAACTGCAGATGCTGGAGAATCCTAGATAACAAGGTGCGGAGCTGGATGAACACAACAGGCCAAGCAGCATCTTAGGAGCAGAAAAGCTGACATTTCGGGCCTAAGCCTTGTTATCTCGCCTTCTAAAGTATGACTGTTTATTTGAAAGCCGATCAGAGTGATAAGCATCTTAAAAGTAAAATTAGGCTTGGTGAAGACTGCTTGACTGTGTTTGAGGTAGAAAGCTAAACTGTTTAGAATCATCGTTTCTTGTTCAGTGAATTTATTCAGTCATTGTTGCTTGTGTTGGTTATATTTCAATGTAAATGTAAGGTTATCTATTTGGACTGAAAAAGGAAACATCAGTGTACTTTCTAGTTGGTATGAAGTTAAACACCGTGGATGCCCAAAGCAACTTGGGGGTTCAGGTACATAGATCTTTAAAATACCACAAATAGGTGAAGAAAATTATCAAGAAAGCTATTGAAATGCTAGCCTATATATTCAGAGGAGTAGAATACAAAGACATTGAAGTTATGCTGCAGCTATACAAAACCTTGGTTAGACCCTACTATGTGTCCTGTCAGCAGAACTTGGCATCACACCTTAGGAAGGAGCTACTGGCCTGGGAGGGAGAACAGCATTGGTTTACAAGAATGATACCTGGACTTCGGGGGTTAAGTTATGAGTAGAGTTAATACAAATTAAGTCTGTTTTCTCTAGGAGTTAGAAGGCTAAGATATGGTGTTATTTAAGTCTTCAAGATGTTAACAAGAAAAGACAGGGTAGATCAACTTTTTCCGTGAGTTGGAGCTTCTAGCACCAAGGAGCACAGTCTAAATTCTAAGATCATACTGTTCCAGAGAGATGTTGAAAAGCAATTTTAAATGTGGTAGAGGTTTAGAACACTTTTCCATAAAAGGCAGGTGATGCTAGATCACTTGTTCATTTTAAGTCTGATATGGATACATTTTTAATGACAAAGGTTTCAAGGAATATGGGCCAACCATATGAAGTTAGCCCACAGATCATCCATGATCTCATTGTATGATGGAAGTCTTGAGGGGCTGGATGGCCTAGTCCTGTTCTTACATTCCAGTATTTAAAGTTTTACAGCAAAGATTCTTTTTGCATTTCAATTTAATTCTGAAGCCCTACTGCTTATTTTATCATCCTTCGCTCTTCCATGCATAATATTCTTGGAAAGATTATAGTTTATTATGCCACCTCCTGTCTGATACAAATATCTGGCTTACCAGCATTCTCATAACTGGGCCATAACCACACACTCTCTGGAAATCCATACAACACAGATCAGTGTTGAAGGACAAGTTGCCGAAATGAAGTTCATTTAAAAATAAATGTAAAATATTCCAGTTAGTCTGGGTACACAGTGGATTCAGGCTGAAATTGATGTTTCCAACTTAAACATGTGAAAAACTTTTCTTTTAACTTTGAAGATACAACTGTGAAGTCTTTAAAATCTCTCCCTGCTGCACGAGGGACTCCCTTCTTAACAAGTACCTGCAAGCAAAGGACTGCAGCAGTTCAGGAAGTCAGTTCACCACCGACGCCTCAACGACAATGAAGGAGGGCAATAAATCCCATGAGCCCATGAATAAACTTTAAAAATGGTGAGAAAGATTCAATAGGAGCAGAAAAGCCTACATGTTATATGGAGACAGAACGAGTAAAAGGGATCTCAATCATCATCTCAGTAGCATATACAGTTCTGTGGGTAAGCAATAACCTTAAAACACATAATACCTTTCCTCTTGGATTTGCACATGCTCCCCACCAGAAGCATACAGTCATAAACCTCTAGCAGGTCATGGTCAATCACTTCCCACAGAGCTGAATACAAGTTGACTGGTAAACTGCTGCTTCCAGCAGTTTTATATTTTCCTGAGGACTTGAGGGACTTAGTTAATTCATCCAGAGATAACGGCTGGTCTAGCCTCTCCTATGTGCTGTTGACTAAGACCTCCACGATGGAGGATTAGAACAACTGGGAGCCCACGCTGTCTGTGGGCTTCGTTTCATACAGTCTGGCATAAAAGGATGTGCTGATCATTGGGATGTCAGACTGGGATGTTGTTGCTCAGCCATCTCCTTCCTTCCGGCTGCTGAGCACAGAGCTCTCCTTGTGCACCTGGAAGAAGAAACATGAGCACGTCTCACCCTGCTCCATGGTGTGGACCCTTGATTGGATGATTATCTTGGAGACGTCCAAGGCAAAGAGCGAGACATGATGGCTCTCCACCTTCTGGAGATCCTCTGTGGCACAGACCCCCATCGTCTGCAGAAGGACTGGGTTCTGCATGCTTTTCCGGAGATTGGGTAGATTTTCCCATCTCGCTCTCTCACCTTCTGAACGCCGCTGAGGATAAAGAACATCTTGATGTTCATCTTGACTGTCTCCTACCAATCTGTTGGAGACTCAAAGAGGGGCTTCCCTGATCTCCAACCTATATAATCTCTTTTGAGCTCCTCAATATTTTCTGTGATCAACAGTTTCATGTTCAGCTTCCACATTCTCTTGCTTACCCGCTGGTCGTCCTGTAGGTGACGGTCAGGCAGCAAGAGGCAGCGGTCAGAGAAGAACATTGGCTTGATGTCGGTGGACCTGAAGGACACAAACAGGAAATCTATCTTTGAGCGGATAGTCCCATCTGGCCATGACCGGGTGTACCTGCACTGCGCTCCATCTGCAGGGGTGCTGAAAATGTTCTGCAGTTTGCCAAATTTAACCATTTCCGTCAGGAATCTGGACAGAGTCTGCACAGTCCCTCCAGATCATCTTTCGGCATCGATGCTGCAGTTGAAGCCTTCAGCTAGAATGACTGGTCTGGGCTTCGGCAGCAGCACTGGGAGTTGCTGAAGGATAGCCAGCCATTCACTCTGTACCACTGGGGAATTGCTGTACATAATGGTCTCCAAAGAGGAGGTGCCCATCTACCCACCTCCTTAACCTCAGAGATAGTGAATTGCCTCTTTCCAGACTGGAGAAGTGGCTATCGTTTCTCCTGACCAAATTGAAGGAGTGTAGACCCACAAGCTCAACCATTTCCTGTAGCTGCTGAGGCGCCATATCCCACACTCTTACATAAACAGAAGGCTGGTTTCACATTGGCTAGGTAAACCAATGTTGAAATACATCATGTGGTAGATTTAATGCTACATACATTAATGCTGCAATCGCAAAACCCATTTTGAGAGGTTGTAGACCTGTAGACCCAAAGTCCATTCACCTGCAGTCTTGTCATTGGGGCACTCCCAACATCCCCTGTGGTGTGGGTGATCTTTGCACTAAGGATCTGTCCTGTTCCTCCCTGGGAGGCATTGCACTGATCCAGTGTCATCAGGGTGAGAATGGAAAGTTCAGTTCTGAGTCTGACAAAGAGACTGTTGTGCTCTGCTCCCAATTTTCAGCATTGCTGCTCCTGGGTGCCCAGAGCTATGGTGAAGTGGGTGCTCCTTGGTTCCCAACAGCTGGAGGTTGGGTTTCACCAGGCGTCTCTTGACATCCTGTGTTTCTGAGTCCATGGGTGCTCCTCTCCTTCTCCTCCAAGATGCTGTGCCCTTTTTCTTGTCGGAGGCCATCCCTTCACATGTCTACATCGTCAGAGTTGCTGCTGGTGTGTCCATCATGGAGCTGCCTATTTGGAGTCATAGAATCAGAGCTGCACAGCATCAAAACAGACACTTTGGTCCAAATTGTCCATGCTTTCCAGGTATCATGCACTCATCCAGATGCCTTTTAAACATTGTAATTGTACCAGCCTCCAACACTTCCTCAGATGGCTCATTGTACCATCCTCTGCATGAACATGTTTCCTCTCAGGTCCCTTTTAAATCTTACCCCTTACCACCTTTAACCCATGCCCTCCAGTTCTGGACTCCCCTACACTGGGAAAATGGCCTTGGTTATTCACGTTATTCATGCCCCTCATGATTTTATAAATGCTTACAAGGTCACCCTTTAGCCCCTGACTGTCAGGGAAAAATAGACCCAACTATTCAAACTCTCCCAATAGCTCAAACTGTCCAACCTTGGCAACATGCTTGTAAGCCTTTTCTGAACCTTTTCAAGTTTAACAACATCCTTCTTATAGCAGGGCGACCAGAATTGCACACAGTATCCCAAAAGTGGCCTAACAAATGTCCTGTGCAGCTGCAACATGACCTCCCAACCCCTATACACAATGCACCGACCAGTAAAGGCAAGCACAGCAAATGCCTTCTTCACCATCCAGAATTCTGGGACTCCACTTTCAAGAAACTAATAGTTTGTGGTTCACAGTCTCTTTGTTCAGCAACACTCCCAGGGACGTTATATTAAGCTCATAAGTCCTGCCCTGATTTACCTTTCCAAAATGCAGTACCTCACATCTATCTAAATTAAACCCCAGCTGCCACTCCTCATCCTATCGGCTTATGTGATCAAGATCCCATTATACTCTCATGTAACGTTCTTTGCTGTCCACTATGTCTCCAATTTAAGTGCCACCTGTAAACTCACCAATCATACCTTTTATGTTCACATTGAAATCATTTATATAAATGACAAAAAGCAGTCAACCCAGCACCGACCCTTGTGGCACATCACTGGTCACCATTCAAATTTTGGAGTGGCCTTGTTAGAGGAAAGGAACATGGCTAAATTGCTCCACAGGCTTTCTCTCATTTAAGTCAGGTCGTAGTTTAGCCTGCGGTGGCTGTTTCTCTGGAAGCAACAGTTTAATGCCATATTGAAAGGGATGTTGACATAGTTATCATAAGCAAACATATTTGAAGTAAAGGGCTTTCTAGAATTTTATATGTGACAATATATATTCATGAAGACAACTCCATTAAAAAGCACCTTTTCAGCATGCTAGTATGAACATTAAAGTAGTCTACTGGTAATGAATGCTAAATACCTACAAATTTCTTTCTTTTCACATCAGGTCTGTATGCAAATAGTGAGATACACATACAATAGAAGTGTAGTTTGTAACTTTGTAATTTTGTTTGGCCAGACTATGAGCTTATTTGCTATGATGATGTCAAGGTGGCTTTCCCTCGACAATGGTGGCCTAGCTGTTGTGTATGTTATTTATTACTGATTGTGTAAAGTTGCTGTGAAGACACGTCTGTATACAGGCACCTTATTCTCTAACTTACTGTATCAGTACTTTTAAGTTTAATCTGTGCTGAAAAGCCCCCTATTGGCACTACAGCTTTGGAAGCTGAACTGTCACCCTTAATTGAACATGACCATATTATTGGGCTTTTAATTGGCCAGTCAAGGAAAAATTGCAGTTGGATGACTATTCCTGGCACAAAGTGTTGAGTCAGCTCCTGCATGTAATGTCCTGCATCAGGTTCCTGATTAAAATTCAATATTTTTCCATGTTTCTCACAATTGTATGATCAGCATGTGCCTACCTACAGATGATTGGGCACAGTTTATTTCAGGGCACATAGAAATCAACAAGAAGGCCATGTATCATAAAGGAGGTGTCACCCCTTATGACAGAGATCATCGGTCTGTTGCTTTTTTGCTTCTGCCTATCATAGATTCATTCCAAAAAACTGGCTGAGGAATGGGGCAGCAATTCTCGATCCATTCATCTTTGCCACTTGCTGTGTAAATGCAAACTGCTGGCTCAATATTTTAATGATGAACACACCGAAAGTTTGAAATTTTAGTTATAATATTTAAACATCCTATTTTCTGCAGCCTGTGTTGCATAACTCTAACTCATATTCCTACTTAACACACAGCTCATTCATCTTGAGTTTTGTGTTTTTTCTGCAGAGATCTAGTTTTAGACATTACATTTATCATGTTTCACTCTCTATCATCTATTCTAGCAGCCCATGGGTGTACTTTATAAAGCTTCACAGATTTTGAGACTATGAAGAAATGAAAAAAGAAGTGAAATTTTGCTGCAACCTTTTCTAGAATAGATTGAATCCTTGCTCCCTGTAGGCACCTGTCTTTCTCTCATAGTAGATCTCCAAATGCCCTGAAAAACTTTGACATCAAAAAATCAACAAAAGCAAATAAAAAGGCTTCAGTGAAAAGACACTATTGAGCTAACTTGTCAGTCCTGTAAAAAAAAGTGTGATATTATAGATTTCCGAACTTTAATGACTGTTCATTTTCACAACTGTTCAATTGAAAGAGTCAATAAAGATACAGAAGGAAAGAAGCAGCAATAATGCTGTCTGGAATAAATTTATACAGGAATTGAAAGCAGTTAGCCATTTCTGGGAAAAGAAAGAGTCAAAGTTACATGAACAAAACTGCTTTGACACCTGCTTGCTAACTGACTGATTTATTGCCACAAGGACAACTGATTGCCCTGCAGAAGAATTTAAGGAGTTAATCATTGGAAAGCTGAATCTTTGAACAGACAGTCAAGATCAACTGTAAAAAGAAACAAGTATGCTACTTCTGATAAGAAGGCAAGATGCAGACTTGCAGGACAACACCGCACAAGGATCAAACCTTGAACATTTCCAGAGATGAACACTGTCGGTGGAATCATGATCAAATTCCACCATTAATTGGGTAATAGCCATGTTGAGTTGGGAGGCTTAACTTAGATTTGATTGCTACGTGCAATAAAGTTGAAAGCATTGTTTCAGTACTTGATTGTCTGTGAGATTTCTTATTAAGAAGCCAAATTAAGTGATTTACCCACAACAGAAGCATTTCATCTGTACTGTTTACTTACATCAGCACTGTGGGTTATTTTTGATTGCCTGGCTACGAACATATATATGTAGATGTAGAGATGGGCTGAAATTGTCTAGAGGAAGTGGTTGGAATTATGCTTGGATGTGATGCCCTTCAGGGTTGAGCAGTGTCTGTTTTCTTTACCTACTGCTGGACCTCTCATAGAGAAATGGCCTATAGAGCTACACACCAACAAGCTTTCTAAGTTATAAAATATATCAAGAAAAATTAACAAGAAATGGGCTTGGCATCATTCACTTATTGAAAGAAATGTTGCCTCCAGATGCCATGTTGCCCGTACATGCATGAAAATAGAACAGGGCTCCGAACCCGAATAGTTAAAACAAGATACAACAAATTAAGTGCAGTTTTTTTAAAATTTTGCTTGGGAATTTCTATGTTAATATATGATATTTGAAAGATTTCGTTGTTTTTCAAGAAAGTGTTTGATGGGTAGAAACTGTTAACCATGCTACTTGCAGGACAAAAAACAATTACCCTCCTGTAAAGTGCACTATGGTTCAATGGATATATATCTTTGGGCCACCCTAAGCTATTTATCTTACCAGAAGGACATTTCACCCTGAGGAAAATTTGACTAAAACTATCATGTAATTGTGAAATGTTTGATGTTGAGATAGGCCATGCATTTACGGCAAAATTTGTATTCTCCCAAAGGCCAGAAGTGACTGTTCATAGCTAATTTTCTTGGCTGAATAACAGTAAGCTCCTTTCAAATGTGAATGCTCCTCCGGGTGTAACAGGGTATAAGATGCTGCAGAGGTCACAGCATATTAACAAGAATGCAAATCAGTTGATGAAATACAACTAATTTCTAAATACACTACAGCTATTGCGAAACATGCATCAAACCTTTAGATATCTCCCTGATTCATAGTATTTAATCTCCGTGATGGCTATATAGCACATCTGAGAGTAATTGGAAGCAGGACACAAAATGAAGCCTTCAAAATAGTCTACATACCAGCCCAAAAAATCTTGCACAATACATAGAAATTACAATTGACCATTTGACCAATAGATTTATGTTATTGTTACTTTCAATATTATTAATGCATATTCTAGTCAGGTATAATATTGAGGCACCCCAGAATGCAACAATCTGGATGGAAAAATGTTGAATTTTGTTGCACTTTCCATTTGAAATATATTTAATGTAATATATTCTGGCAAAGAAAAGGTATTTATTCTCTGCTTGAATCTCCCATCTTCTTTTTTCATTCAATACTATTAGCGTGTCCTTTTATTCCATTTCCCCTCATGTTGTTAATACTAGTTTTCCCATACTAGTATCTGTGTTACTTATCTCAGTCACCAAATGTGGTAACAGTTTTCATAATCTGACCAGTCTCTGGGTAAAAAGAAGCTCCTCCAGAATTTTTAATCAAATTAATATTAATCATTTAATATGTCTAACCTAGTTTTAGACTGGGAGAAGTAGAAACATCAGGATGAATTTTCCCACTGTAGTTTGCTTTTTTCTGAATGATGGGATAATTTTTGAGTTGAAAACAAATCACCACAAGAGTGGCACAACCTCCGGGAGGTTTCTGAACAAGAGGGCACCTCCAGGCTCACAGGTGAGTGGGCTGGTTCAGGAGGAAAGAGGGCTTTTCAGTGCATGAGGTTTCAAATGCAACTGGAAGCCTTCACTGTGTCTGTAGTGAGTGTGATGCTAAGGTCAACAGAACGAGTGAGGGCAAGGTGAAGTGTGAAAGACAGGAAGAAACAGCAATCACTTCTTCTTCACCTGACTATCCATGTCACCAGTCTCCAGAAAATTAATATGCATTCACAAGCCTTTTTCCCGTAAACAACTCACACTTGCTAATTTGCTCCATTAAAGTACAGATAACATGTTCTTTTCATCATGTTCTTATCTCTTGTGGTGCTCATACTTCCTGTGAATTGATAAGCTGCAGAAACTGTAAGGACTCCAGGGGCAGATGGCAGCATTTCACTGCTCATGGAAAGTGCCATAACATTGTTTCCATAACAGCCCAAGTGGCTTACTTCTGATTCCAGGTGAGTTATCATCAGGGACAGAAGCTTTCTGTGGAAGATTAGGAAGAAGCAAGAACATGTTACCACCATGTGGAGTATAATTTTTTTCTGAGTTTCCTTACTTCTCAAGACATCTGCAGCCTTCAAATCTAACTCTAAAGGCCTGATTAAAAAATCCACCCATCCCATCCCCATCTTTTCTACATTGATTACAGTTCCTTAATCTTCATGATCAGTAATGCAAAACAAAATACTTATTTAAGCAATTAAATGGATCATGTAGAGTGATATGAGTTTCTAAACAAAATCTAATGACCCCTATTGCTAACGCTAAATAAAAGCAATGAATCGACATTGTGTGTTCTGAGGAAGAGCCGCTGGTCCCAAAACATTAATTCTGATTTCTCTCCACGGATGCTGCCAGGCCTGCTGAGATTTTCCAGCAATTTCTGTTTTTGTTTCTGATTTATGGCATCTGCAGTTATTTCTATTTTCATTTAACACGTTTCCAATTATCCAACGATTGCATATAATCAGTGAAATTTAACAACTGTCGGTCTATTGATTGCTATCACGAACAATAACAGCGATTCATGCTTGAATCCTGAGACTTCATTCATCTTGATAGTACTTTGCTGCAGTCCTTTGGTAGGTTTGTTCAGGCAATCTCAAGTATCATTGTGACTGAAGTGCTACTCCACTCAGAACCTAAGCTAGACAGTGGATACTGCGAGTCTGTCACCAAACATCGTGCACTGAAAAGTATTAAAAACAGAATTTTTTTTAAAAAGTGAGACGTGCTTTTCAATGTGAAATATGTGCTTTTTCTTCTTGGTAAGGACGTCGAATAAGAACAAGTATTATCTGAAGCAGTGGTTTTCTTGGAAGTTCTTTTGCCTGATGTGACACTGAGACAATGTAAAGCAGGCAGTTCAGAATTAGACTTGCTAGAAACTTAATATTTGTACATTTCTCCCCAAGTTTGTTGAACTTGCAAATCTTCACACAATTTTACATTAAACGTAGAATGGAACCCTTGCAATAATGTGACTCTGTATTTCCCTGGAATGCTCAGATACATATGCCAAATGTATAGTCTAAATGACAAATGTTTAGGAGATGATTTGGCCTTTTCCATGACATTTTATTAAAAATTATAATTACTTAATGCTTAAATATGCATTGACTTTTCAATGTTACAATTTTTGCTTATGGTAGTCCCTATAATAAACTGATAATGAATTCCAGTAGGTTTATAAATTACAGCAGTTGCTTACTTGGCAGTTCATTTTTGAGAGATTCATGACTTAGAATTTATCTGACATTTAATTATATTGCGCTTTACTTCAATGCCCAACATAGTCACATGTTGAAAATGAAGGTTTCATGCGCAGAGTTTTCGCCAATTGACTATGCACCTAGATAAGATTGTTGTATCATTTTAACATAGGGATAATCATAAAGCATTAATGCTTTGAAAAATAACTTCAGACAAAGCCTTCTCACTGTCTTTTAATCCAGATCTATGCTTGTACTCTACCAAACAGAACGTGGAGGGCAAGTATTTAAATACTGCTGGTAACTATTTGATATCTCATTTATTATATTATCGGAGAAATATGGGACTAAAATACATTCATTCAATCTGTTATGGTATTAATCCTTGACTTGAAAGTTGCAATGTCTTCCTGCAATGCCTTTACTTGATGACACATATAATACAAGTACTTTTCACTTCTGGATCCAATTAGTTGCATTTTATTTGTAATGTGTAAGCTTGTTTGCTTTAAATTTTCTAAGCAGAAATGAGTGCACACAATTTATCTCATTCACCAGCCAACTGTGACCTTCTTACAAAGTCCCTGGGCCCCTGCTGGCTGTATTCAATTTAAGTGACCCCAACCTGACCCTGGAAACACAGACTAGGTCAAAGCAGAGGTCACCAGCACCCACTGAGCTGCACTTATACTGATGGAACATAGCCAAGGATTTTTGGCCCTTTTTCTTCAACACTGTTCCTTTTTAAATTGAGTAATTACCCAAAATTATACTTCTATTTTCAGAAAAAAACATCCTTGCTGCATTGTTCACAGTGTACAGTGATATCCTTATATTTTGTTCATTGATTTTGATCCATGCCACTATCCATTAATTGCTCACGATGAACAGATCAAAAGGAAGCCCATGTTACTCAAATGTGAAACACTTAGCATCATTGATCAGTGATCTTGTTTTTTTAGAGTTAGAATTTTTAAGATTCCTTAGGCAGTTAGACATATTCTATGAGCTTGTTTTATAGATGACATATTGAATCATCTTAGGTCATTTTGTTGTAGGATTCTTGTTGAAACTCAGACATTTTCTATTTTGCTTATGTAATAAATGATAGGTTATGGCATGTTTCAGAATATATATTTACTAATGTTGTTGGGTACAGAAATCCGTTTCATCCCTTGCCAGTTTCCATCTCTCTTCTGATTTACTTCCAAAGATGTTGACTTCTTGCTGAGGTACAGTTCTATTGACAACATTTGCTCTCGAATGACTCATTACAGCAGCTATTATTCATTTATGAGCCTGGAGAACGAGTGCAGTTAGGCTATCTGTTGTGTCAGGCATATCATGTCTGAGTCTAATTCTAGCCCTAGAACTGCTGCCTACTCCAGAGGACATTTGCATGTTTTCAGTTCCATTTATCAGAACCTGATTAGTTGTGGATACCTCGAGAAGTTGCCATGTTACTGAAGCTGGTAGACAATGTAGGAACATAGGAACGTATGTCCTTTAGTAAGTGTAGAAACTCATCATACTCTGCCAGCATTATTCATCTGGAAGCAGAAATACAGGGAAATTGGTTCATGTCTGCACAACTGTCATTATCCTCCCATGAAATTCTGTCTTTTCAAGAGGTGAACTTTGCTGCAATGCATAGATATTGGAATTGTACAGTGGCAGAAGGTGCATTTGGAGCATAAATTCTGCCATGAACTAACTGCCACTAGTAGTCAGTTTCTGTGCTATAGGTTTTAAAAATTGTATGTACTCATGTAAAAGTCAAGTATTTGAGACCAATTTCTTTTAGGCAAAGTGTAGGGGATCGAGTTATTTTTGAGGGGATTGAAATTCACACCAAGTCTTTGGAACTGCTGATAATTGACATTGGTTGCTGACCGTGGTGCTGAATTCAGCAGACCTTGACTATCCCAGGCTAGTTTGGTGTCTGTGATGTTTAAGTAAGAATGGAGCAATTAGGATAAAGATTATTAGATTGTGTTCACCAATCCATCTCCCTAACTAGTGCAAATATCCAAAAAATGAAACATGTTTGGACCAAAAATTGGAGATTGATCTCAGACATGGTGTCAAATGTTACTTGACCACATATGATAGATAATTATGCATAATATATGATGGCAGTAGATCCTTCTCTGGTTGTAATGACCTGTCCTCTGTTTAAAGACATCTTGTCCATATTTTATTTTCTGTCTGACCAATAGCTAAGTTTTTCTCACATTACTCTTTCAATGATGTTTTCCAAACTAATTGAGCCAGCATTGTAGAGGAATGTATTTTCAGTTCAATGCTTAACAACACTCTTTTTCTTAATTTCTTGCACTTGCATTTCCAGTGCCTGATTATCAGATCTTGTGCGTCTTGCTCCCCTGGTTTCATTATACAGGAATATGGTGAGAAAGACCAAAGCCACCTCTCCTCTGTGCAAATTTAAGAGTTTAATTACTAACTCAAACCAACTAACCATTGCCCTGTTTAATTTCCCAATACTCTAGTAAATAACCCTTTTGTGCAGCTGAAGAGTCATACATTTTCAGAATGGAAACAGCATTATTGAGGATAAGTGGCCAGATGGGAATTACTCCAAAATATTTGTCGTTCACAATAATGTCCTAAAAAGCATTTTGGGAGCAGTTTTTAGTCTAGAGTCACCAATTGAAAATCTTCTTACAGAGTAGAAAGAAGTTGATAGCTTGTAGAAGCGTGGTCATTTTCCTTGTTTTTCAGCAGAACAGAGTGTTCCTATAATCTTTCAAGAACATTCTGGTATTTTCTGATCAGAAAGGATTAAAAAATATATAGCATTGAGAGAAGAAGGGCAGGCTTTAGGAAGGTTTTAACATTTTCATGAATACACATATGACTTTCTCACATGGTATAATGGCTTTGAGCAAAGATAAAATGTAGCTGCAATTGGAAACACCTTAGTATACCTACTTTGTTGCTGCTAAACCATCCATATGTTAGTTATTATTCAGGCACCATGGATTTTAGATTGTCAAGCAGAAATGCTTACTTTGTAAATCTTTCATATCATCAAGAAACTTAATTTTGTGATATCCTAGCATAAATGAAGCAGAGAACATCAGTTTCAAATTACTCTGTCAGAAAATGCAAATTGCTGTGATTTGTTTAATCCTTAGACATCATTAATGTAACAAAACATACTAGTCATTGCTTTTCTTTACCATACATTGCATTTGTATACTTCCTGCACTGCAGTTTTGGTACTTAGTTACAATTTCTCGAATCAGTTTCACATTCACTTATCTCAGCAAAGAACTGCCCATAATTTGGCACATTACCACAAAATTGACATTCCAACTCCAATTTGTGAAAATGAGCAAACTTTACACTCAGAAAGTAACAGCAGGTCTGAGTGTTTTACAATGCAATGTTGGCACAGTGCAAAAGGAAACAGATGATTGTATTGCTCTTTTTCTATGCAGTGACATAGTTATACTTCCCCCAAAAAGCAGGTTATTTACACTGCTCTACCCCCACCCAGATTAATCATGGGCATCAGTCTTCAGTGTCCAGAATCATTTCTCAAAGTACTTCTGCATTGCTCATGAGTTGCAAAAGAAAACAAAATCAGATTCCCTAATTTTGATCCCAGTAACAAAGTTTCAAAAAGCATTGTATTACCCCAATATAAATTCAAGAAATGCACCACAGAGATGTCTGCTACTTTGAACATTCCTTCATTACACCATTACACATTTCAAATGTACTTAAATTCTGTAAAATGCTATAGAACATCCCATGGTCATGAAAGGTGTTACATGCAAATTCTTTATTCCTTTAAAGATGGTACCTTGCTCAGTATCTCCAAACACTGACTCCAGCTAACCATAGAAATAAAGAAAGCTAACAACACAGAAAGAGGATCTTCAGCCCATTGTATTTATTCCATTCATCCCATTGTATCTATGCCAGCTGAATAAACTAACCATTCATTCTTACCCCATTTATCAATATTTGGTCTATAACTTTGAAGGTTGTAGTGGTTCATGTCTCTAAGACAAAACATATTTGGCTTTACCTTGATTTTAGCAGCCAATTTTGTTAGTAACGTCTTGTCAATTTACTAATATCTTCTTTCACTCACCCCTGTACCTCCTGTATTCCTGTAGTCTTCCTAAATTTTCACTTTTTGGAAGTTGTCATAAACTGCATTTTTCTGTTTTATCTTACTTTGATGGCATCTGGATAACCGAGCGTCCTGGAATTGTCAGTGCCAGACCTTTTCCTTGCATCTATTCTGTGCCTTAACATGCCTATTGACTTAACATCAACTTTCCTTCCAGGAACTGTATCCAGTCCACTTTTTCCTGGATTGGCTTTGTAAAATTTGCCTTCCATAATTTAGAACTTTTTCTTTCATTTCCTGTTTTCATGCTTTTTTATAGTGATTCTGCATCTATCTAGATTATGCTGACTATTTCTAAAATGATCACCTAGTGCTCCATTTTATCCACATGCCCAGCTGTATTCCTAAGTCTAGGTTTAGAATTGTGCCGTCTCTCATTGAGCTTATTACGTGCTAGCTAAAAATGTTTCACATGAATGGAGTTCAATAAGTTTATACCCTCTGTGCCTTTTAAACCCTTTGTATCCCAGTTGATATTTGAATGGTTGAAATCATAACAGTTATCATCCTATCGTTTTGTCTGCAGAAATTTGCCTACATGAATGATTTTCTAACTTTCTCCCGTCAATAGTACAAACCTGGCAGTGTAGCTGCCCATCCTTTGTTTCTGAGCTCAAATCATGTGTCTTCATGCATGCTATTATTCATCCTCACAAATATAATTGATCATTTAAACAATAATGGTAAACCTTAACTGTTTTTATTTCCCTCTCCATCCCGTCTTGTAATTCTACTTCAGCGATATTGAACTGCTTGCCTTGCCTGTCTTTAAGCCAAATTTTGTATTATCAGTGCTATCACTCTGCCATACGTCTATCTGTGCCATTATCAAATTCTTATTTATAGTCTGTACAACTAAAGTAGCATTCGGTGCCTACAAGGGAGCACTGAAGAAGATCTCTATTTATGCTTCTTGAAAACAACTGACGTAAGTTTCAAATAAACTGTTTTACTAGCCATTAACTGAATATATTTTCTCCCAGAAACAAAAACAGAAATTACTGGAAAAGCTCAGCAGGTTGTGCAACATCTGCAAAGACAAATCAGAATTTATATTTTGGGTCCAGTAACCCTCCCTCAGAACTGATGGTAGGTAGGAAAATGTTGGTTTATATGCAGGAGATAGAGTGGGGAGAGGGATCAGGAGTAAACAATAGGTGGGGACAGACCCCAAAGGCAGAAGTGAACAGTTGGACAGACAAAGGATTGGATAATGATCTGGCTAGGAGGGCGAACAGCTGTTTATGGAGACTGTTAGTGGCATACTATGTGTAATGGTGGGCTATGTGATAACAAGGCCTGGTGTGTGGGGTAGGGGTCCAGGACTTGGGAGAGTTCAGGGTCTAAAATTATTGAACTCGATATTGAACCTGGAGGAATGCAGCGTTCCCAAGTGGTAAATGAGGTGTTATTCTTCCAGTATGTGCTGAGCTTCGCTGGAACACTGCAGCAAGCCAGATTTTGGCCAGGGAACAGGGTGGTATGTTAAAGTGGCAGGCAACAGATAGCTCAGGATCTTTTTGGAAGGCAGAACATAATTGTTCCAAGAAGCGGTCACCCAGTCTATACTTTGTTTCCCCAGTGCAGAGGAGACCACATTGTGAGCAGTGAATGCAGTAGACTAGATTCTGTGAAGTGCAGGGAAAGTGCTGCTTCACCTGGAAGGTATGTTTGACCCCTTGGATACTGGGGAGGGAGGCAGGTGTTAATTTTCACTGGTTGAAGAAGAATGTGTCATGGGTCTGTGGGGGTGTTTTGGTAGTGAAGGAAGTGTGTACCAGTTTGTCCTGGAGGGAATGGTCCCTGTGGACGGTGGACAAGGAAGGGGAGGGGTATATGTGTCTGGTGGTGACATCTCACTGGAGGTGGTGGAAATGGTGGCTGATGATCTTCTGGATGTGGATGCTGATGGGATGGTAGGTAAGGATAAGGGGAACCCTATCACTGTTGTGGGAGGAAGACAGGGTGTGAGGGTGGAAATGCGGGAGATGGGTCGGACCTTGTTGAGGGCCCTGTTGAGAATGATGCTTGGGAATCATCGGTTGAGGAAGAAGGTGGACATTTCGGAGGCTCCCTTGTTGAAGTTGGCCTCATCCAAACATATGCAATGGAGATAGAGGAGCTGAGAAAATTGGATGGTGTCTTTACAGGAATCAGGATGCAAGAATGTATAGTCCAGGTAGCAGAGGGAATCGGTGAGTTTATTTTGTATATTAGTGGTCAGTCTATCCTCAGAAATGGAAACAGAGATGTCGATGAAGGGAGAGGAAGAGCTGGAGTTAGACCAGGTGAAAGAGGGTAGGATGGAAACTAGAAGCAAAATAGATGAACTCTTCCAATTCTGGATGAGAGAGGGAAGCTGCATTGATGAGATCATAGATACATCGGAGAAAAAGTCGTGGGTGGGGACTGGAGTAGGAGTGGAACAAAGAATTTTCCATGTACCCCATGAAAAGACAGGCATAACTGGGCCCCATGCTGGTAAACATGGCCAACACACTGACCTGACACTGAATTGAGAGGAGTTATTGAGGGTAAGGACAAGATCAGCCAAGGGGAGGATGGTGGTGGTGGTGGGGATGGGTCAGACATTTGATCCAGGAAAAATCAGAGAGCCCTGAGATCATCCTGGTGGGAAATGGATGCGTAAAGTCATGGTAAAGATGATGGTAAAGCTGGAGCCTGCAAACCGGCAATTCCGGAATTGGTGTAAAGCTTCAGTGGAATCACGGATATATGTGGCAGGGACTGGACTATGGGAGAAAAGACTGCACCAAGTTAGGAAGAGAAGAGTTCTGTGGGGCAGGAACAGTCTGAAACAATGGGTCTGCCTGACAGTCCTGTTTGTGGATTTTCGGAAGGAGGTTGAAGTGAGCTGTGCAGGGTTGGGGGAGTATCAGCTTGGAGGCAGTAGTTGGGGGATCAATAGATGAAATGAGGTCAGTTACTATAGTAGATAAATGGCCTGATGTGCCTTGGTGGGGTATGGTCCAGGGAAAGTTAGGAGGAGGTATCTGAGAGCTGGCAGTCAGGTTCTGCAATGTAGAGATCAGTATGCCAGTCTACAACAGCTCCACCCTTATCAGCAGGGCTAAAGTCAGGGTTAGATCTAAATGCACAAAGTGCAATCAGTTCAGTTGGAATTGGTGAGGGGTTCAAAGAAGTTGAGGTGACCAATTTCATTGACAGTTCTCAGTGAACAGGTTGAGTGCAGGTAAAAGACAGATGGATGGTTCCCGGTGGAGGGAGAGTGTTAGAACTGGGCGAAGAGGTCTGTGGGACAGGGAGAGGACTCTTGTCCAGAGAAATGGGCACAGAGGCAAAGAGAGCAGAAGAAAGTTTGACGTCATGTTGTACCTGAAATTCATTATGGTGAGGATGCAGGGGATAAAGGCTTTTTGCTGAGTACAGAATGTTCAGCATTGGAAAGCAGAAGGTTAGGAGGGACGGTGAACACTTGACAGGAGGTAGAGTTGGGAGAGGGGATGGAGTCAGAGGGAAGGGGAGGGGAGTTTAGATCTCAGGATGCAGGAAGAGCAGCTGTCTGTGGAATGTTGAATGTCATGGACATATCTGTGATCCGAGGTGGATTCAAAACATGAGGATGAAACTTCAGGTCGAATCCACGTGGAGTGTGTCTGAGCCGGAGGTAGTCACTGAAGAATGTAATAAGGCTGTGGAAACAAGTTTTAGCAAACACTTGGCCAAACACCAGGAGTGGCATTGAAATTAATGCCCATGTTGGGGAGGAGTCAGGATTAAACAATAGGTGAAGATGGAGTCCAAAGAGAGAGATGAACAGTTGGATAGACAAAGTAGTGGATAATGATCTAGGATGGTGAATCACAGTTAATGGAGGCTGTTGGTGGCTAACAATAGGTGGTGTGTAATGGCAGATTATGTGAAAACAAGGCCTGGTGTGTGGGGTTGGGGGCTGGGACACGTAGGAGTTCAGGCCCTCAAATTATTGAACTTGATATTGCGTCCAGAGGGCTGCAGGGTCCCCAAGTGGAAAATGAGGTACTGTTCCTCCAGCTTGCGCTGAGCTTCACCCGAGGGCTGCAGCAAGCCAGAGACAAAGATGTTGACCAGGGAACAAGGTGATGCGTTAAAGTAGCAGGCAACTGGAAGCTCAGGGTCTTTTTTGCAAGCAGAATGTAGGTGTTCTGCGAAGCGGTCACTCAGTCTGTGCTTCGTTTCCCCAATGTAGAGGAGACCACGGTGTGAGCAGCAAATGCAGTAGTCTAGATTGTGTGAAGTGCTGGTAAAGTGCTGCTTCACATGAGAGGTATGTTTGGGCCCTTGGATACTGAGGAAGGAGGAAATAAATGGGCAGGTGTCGCACCATGAGCAGTTGCAGGGGAATATTACAGTTCAAGCGACCCTCCTTCAGAGGGTATGCTGAGATTTTTAACAATTTCTGTTCTTGTTTCCTCCAGAAGAATGTTTTGCAGCATTCTGTAACAGCCTTGACATCTCACTGTGTTAGTGTCATGTTGGCAAGGCTGCTCCCTGAGCCTAGAATTCCATTTCTCTTTTGGTCTTCCACTTTTCATTCCTCCTGACCCCCAGCACCGCTCAGCTGCCTGCAGTCTCAGGGGACTCCTAGTCTTTAGATGGCTTCACAGTCTACATTCTTTCTTTCCCCCTCAATACTAATTATTTGTGGTTTTACCATGCTACCCACGTGGCCCTCTGTCTTGTAGATGCAAACAGTGACTCCAGCCACCATTCAAGCTTGTACAGCCATAGACACTTCTTGTAGATGCTCTTGTCTTAGACACATGGTGTACCCTCAACTTCACACATACCACAGGATGTACAGAGATAATGGGAACTGCAGATGGTGGAGAATCCAAGACAACAAAGTGTGGGGCTGGATGAACACAACAGGCCAAGCAGCATCTTAGGAGCACAAAAGCTGACGTTTCGTGCCTAGACTCTTCCTCAGGAAAGTTACAGCCTGCTTGGATAAGCTGACCAACCAGTCCATAACATTAATTAACTTGACTGAGTTTTTCAAGGTGGCAACAAAGGTGAATGATGAGGGTGGAGCAGTAGGTAATGCCTACATGGATTTTAGTTTGGCTTTTGACAAGATCCCTCAAGGTATGCTCATCTGGAAAGTTAAGATGTTTGGGATCCACAGTGACTTGGCCACATGGATTCTGAACTGGCTAACCCATAGAAGACAGAAGGTAATGGTGGAAGTGTGTTTTTCAGGTTGGAGGTCCGTGACTGGTGGTGTTCCATGGGGATCCGTACTGGGACCTCTGCTGTTTGTGATATTTATAAATGACTTGGATGAAAATGTCGATGGGTGGGTTGGTAAGTTTTCAGATGATACAAAGGTCAGTGGAGATGTGGTTAGTGTAGAAGATTGTCAAAGGATTCAGCAGGATATAAACCGGTTGCAGTTCTGGGTGGAGAAATGGCAGATGGAGTTTAATCTGGTTAAGTGTGAGGGGCTGCATTTTGGCAGATCAAGTGTTATGGAAAGGCATAGGGTTAATGGAAGGAGTCTAAACAATATTGATGTACAGAATGATCTTTTGGTTAAAGTCCATAGCTCCCCGAAAGTGGCCGCACAAATAGAGAGGACAATAAAGAAAGTGTGTGGCATGCTTGCCTTTATTGGTCGGGGAATTGAGTACAAGGGTCAGGATGTCATGTTGCAGCTTTATAAGACTTTGGTTAGGTTACACTTACAGTATTGTGTTCAGTTCCAATCACGGCATTACAGGAAGGACATGGAGGCTTTGGAGAGGATGCAGAAGAGGTTTACCAGGATACTCCCTGGATTAGAGAGAATAAACTATAGGGAGAAGCGAGAAAAACTCAGGTTATTTTCTCTTGAGTGCTGGATGCTGAAGGGAGTCTTGATAGAATTCTATAAAATTATGAGACACATAGATAGGGTTGATGGTCAGAATCCTTTTCCCAGAGGTGAAATGTCTAAAACTAGGAGGGCATGCAATTAAGGTGACAGTGGGAAAATTCAAAGGAGACATTAGGGGCAAGTTTTTTTTACACAGAGAATGGTAACTGTCTGGAACACACTGCCAGGGGTGGTAGTGGGGGTAGATACATTATAAACATTTAAGAGACTTTTAGATAAGCACATGAATATGCAAAGACTGGAGGGATATGGACAAAGGGCGGGCAGAAGGAATTAGTTTCATTTGGCGTCATGTTCAGCACAACGTCATGGGCTGAAGGGCCTGTTCCTGTGCTGTATAGTTCTAGGTTCTATGTTCTATTAAAACTGCTTACGACAATGACAATAGTTGAATAACTTAACAGTAGTCATCAATCAGTTTCTTCCCTGTACTGAAGTAACAGTCAACTTATGGAAGTCTGAAAATGAAATCAGAAGAAATAGATGCCTCCTTCTTCTACCTCATCAAACTTCCTCTACCTCACTATACTCTCATTTTACATTCTGCATAACCAAAGGAGCAGTTAGTGCAGACCAAGCAGAATTGAGAAAGGCCTCAATTTATATTTCTTGAAATCAATTGACTCAAGTTTCAAATGAACAGTTTTACTAGTCACTAACTGACTATATACTTTCCCAGACCTGGTATATCACTGATTTGGGTATAAAACTTTAAGAATCTTAAACTCTTTCTGGAAAGTGATACCTTAGCTAATGGTGCAATGTGTGCAGGCCACCAGATTGCTGGGTATACCATAGTCCTCATTCTATACAAGGCAATTTTAATGAAAGCAGGCAAAATCCATTGGAGGAAGATTTGTCACCATTCAGGACATCTCCCAGTTTGAGGAAAAAGCTATCAAATTTCAAGGCAGCAACTTGACAAGGGTAACACCTGAAGGACATACAGGTGGACTCATTTCAAATAAAAACCTATAGTCTCACCTTCTTTTTCATGTTCTAAACTTATGTTAATAAACATTGTCAAAACTGATGACATTCAACTCATGACATTCCTTTATAACATCGGTAACAGATTAAACTTTAAACATTTTTGGATTTGGTTTAAAGCCTGTCACTTTTTATGTGTTCTCAAGTACACCACAACAAGCAGATTCCTTAGAACCTTCAAGAAGTATTTTCCTAGACAAACTATCATAATTCAAAAACTCTGTATGCAACAATCCAGCTAGACAGTTGACAGAGGGGTGATATATAAAAGGAGTATGAAGGGAAATGTGAAAGTTCACTCTGTGAGCTTAAAAATACAATTTGCTGTGGATTTAGGTGCAGTCCCAAACTCAGAGAGAGAATAGCTACAAAGGCTATGGAACAAGAACTCAGAAGACTTACTTTCAAATGAAAACATACTTTCTCAACATGAAGCCTTTCAACAGAAAACCAGTGCATTTCTGGTGATAACAAAGTGTGGAGCTGGATGAACACAGCAGGCCAAGCAGCATCTCAGGGAATCTCCCTTGCACTGCAAATCTCTTGTAATCTCTTCAGCCTTGAAGCCTTTGTGCTCCTAAGATGCTGCTTGGCCTGTTGTGTTCATCCAGCTCCACATTTTGTTATCTTAGATTCTCCAGCATCTGCAGTTCCCATTATCTCTGATCACAATTTTAACCTCACTGTGAAGCCTCTTCCAGGGATGCCTAACCTGAAGAAGTTACCCTCCTCCCTCCGGACCAACGTCAGGGAATCTCTTTCCCACTGCTACTCTGTTGTAATCTCTACAGCCTTGAAGCCTTTGTACTTCTGAGATGCGGCTTGGCCTGCTGTGTTCATCCAGCTTCACACTTTGTTATCTTGGATTCTCCAGCATCTGCAGTTCCCATTATCTCTGATCGCATTTCTGGTGAGGCATGTTTTACAAACATTTTTCCCAACCCAGGGCTCTACAAATTTACTGTTATGTTGGAATCCCTTTGGTAGCTTAGGAGAATATTATAGGAGGCGAAGGGAAATCATGAAGTGTGGTCATCTTCCCCCAATGTAAAGGAAGAGAAAGATTTCAAAGAACAACTACACTTCCTAAGGAAAGGGCATTAATCACAGCCTGATGGATTGTTTACATTTTCAATTCACCTCTAACCACCAAGTCCCAGGAATGTATAGAGTTTCTCTTGAATATTCAGCATTGCTAGGCTGGGGATGATAAGAAGTACATCATAGCTAATGCTGCATAGTTGAAACTTCCAAAGCAACAGTGGCCCATGGAAGCTAGTGGACTGGACCGTCCTGCCTACAGGTTTCAATCACTCACCCCAAATCCACTTGCAACTGGGCTACAGAGAACACAGGCTAAAATTTGTTTCATTAATAGGTTCAAAAGCTTTAGTTAACAGACACCTTAGGTCTGGAAACTGCTGCAGAAAACATCCTTGTTGTCTCATGAATTAAAGGTAATCAATTTACTCATCATACTTTAATGTTAAGCATCTGTGAGATGGTTTGAATTGCAAATATTGGACTATGCCTGAAGGAAGTATTAAATACACAACCTGAATCAGAACCTGCAGGGCCTATAAAGAGATAAAGCTCTTCTTTTGTTGCAATATTCTGGTCTGAACTCACTAAGTCTGTCAGAACTCCTGCTTTTATTATAATTATGTTGTGTATGTTTTGTATGGGATAACTACAAAGAGACACTCAGTGTATCAGTCGGTAGTCCAAAGACTCTACTGCTAAATAGCTCATCCTAAAGTAATGTATAAAACCACCCTCAGACAATTATTTTTAACAGAAGTAAGCTACAGACCATAACACAAGATAGTATACTGTGATGAAAAGCACTAATCATGTTCTATGTACACATTAGTTGAAACAAAATGAGGTCATGAATAGTCTTTTGTGGAAATGACCGGATAAGTGAATAATATAGTTGATGTATTTCAAATATAGCTTCCAGCATTATCTTGTGGCATTTGAAGAAATCTATTAACATTTTAGATCTCAGGATATGTTAGTGTAATTCAAGCAACCAAATGGCACAGAATGATACTTGGGTAGATAGCTATACAATGACAAACTTACCTAAGTTGGTTTGGTTCAGATTAGAGGTGTGTTGAATGGTGGGACTTCCCCTTCCCACAGGGACAGCAGTGGAGATCACAATAGCAGGCTGTGCTATACTAGTCAGATATTGTTACCTGGTTTAGAGCACCCTCAACTGTCTAGAGGAATGTAGGAAGGAGGTTAATGACCATTTCCACTTCACTAGTATAAAAACCATCATCTTCTCTCTGATTCCTCACACTCACTCTATCTCTGCTACTGAACCCACTTCTCACCAATACCCATGCTCTACCACTCTCAATATTACTGGCAACATCTTCTCCAGTCACTATCACCCACCCCAACCTCTAATGCCACAAACATGCATGCTCCCTACGTTGCCTGTTCTCTTGCTCAAGACACCTCCTGACTTTTGCACCAAAAGTACTAGCTGTGCCACCCACTCCCATCTCCCTTATTTCCAGCCTCTCTCTCACTGCACAAGTAAAACTGACCACAACAGGGCAGAAAGAATTAAGATGGGTGGTGACCTGCCTGACATTCAGCTTTTCAACCATTATGTAGAGAGTGTCCTGATTCTGACTGCTCTGAGTGGCTGACTATTTCCAAGCTCTTGGAATGTCATTGATGGCTGCTCTTGACTCAGTATGCCAGGAGTACTGAAGTAAAAGCTTTCTCCCTTGAATTGACTGAGACCAACTGATAATCATGATATGCTTCCTTCCTTTCGGCCTGCAGTAAAATATGAGGCAAGGCAGAAGTACTATACGTCTAGTATCTCTAGCTGAGGTGGCAAATTATAAAGAGGCAAAACAATGCAAGGCATGGATATTATGAGCGTACACGACACATCTCCATCTATCTGGACTCCATTTTCTCCCCCTTGGTCCAGGAACTCCCTACCCACATCCATGACTCCACCCACGCCATCTACCTCCTCCAGAACTTCCACTTCCCCGGTCCCCAACACCTCAATTTCACCATGGATGTCCAGTCCCTATACACCTGCATTCCCCATGCAGATGACCTAAGGGCCCTCCGCTTCTTCCTGTCCCACAGGACCGACCAGTCTCCCTCCATCGACACCCTCATCCGCCTAGCCGAACTCGTCCTCACCATCAACAATTTCTCTTTCGATTCCTCCCTCTTCCTACAGACAAAGGGGGTGGCCACGGGTACCCGCATGGGCCCAAGCTATGCCTTCCTCTTTGTAGGTTACGTGGAACAATCCGTCTTCTGTACCTACACTGGCCCTAAACCCCACCTCGTCCTCTGTTACATTGATGACTATATTGGTGCCGCCTTGTGCTCCCACAAGGACAGTTCACCCACTTCACCAACACCTTCCACCCCAACCTCAAGTTCACCTGGACCATCTCCAACACATCCCTCACCTTCCTGGACCTCTCTGTCTCCATCTCAGGTAATCACCTAGAAACCAGTATCAATTTCAAGCCCATCGACTCCCACAGATACCTAGAATACACCTCCTCCCACCCACTTTCCTGCAAAAAATTCCTAATTCCTTCATCTCCACCCCATTTGCTTCCAGGATAAGGCATTCCACTCCCGTACATCTCAGATGTCCTCGGTTTTCAAGGACCACAACTCCCCTCTCCCGCAGTGGTCGAGAACGCCCTTGACCATGTCTGGAGCATTTCCCATGATGCATCCCTCACACCCTGTCCCTGCAATAACCACCAAAAGAGAATCCTTCTCGTCCTAAAACACCACCCCTCCTCATCCCCACATCCCTAACCTGTTCTTCCTCTCACCTATCCCCTCCTCCCACCTCAAGCTGCACCTCCATTTCCTCCCTACTAACCTCATCCCACCCCCTTGACCTGTCTGTCCTCCCTGGACTGACCCAGCCCCTCCCTAACTCCCCACCTACACTCACCTCTGCTGTCTCCATCCCTGCCTCTTTAACTTGTCTGTCTCCTCTCCACCTATCTTCTCCTCCATCCATTTTCGATCCACCTCCCCCCTCTCCTTATTTATTTCAGAACCCTCTCCCCCTCCCCCTTTTCTGATGAAGGGTCTAGGCCTGAAACGTCAGCTTTTGTGCTCCTAAGATGCTGCTTGGCCTGATGTGTTCATCCAGCTCCACACTTCGTTATGCTCAGAGTGAGTGATACTAAGTGAAGAGCTTGGAGATGCAGCCTGGTCCAGCCCATGAGCTTGCTGGCTATGTATAAAGAAGTCCCCAGTGCATCCCAAGACGCAGTGTTAAAGCGCAGAAGAATTTTCTTCATGGTTCATAGATGTGCCATGAAGGTTCCTGAGGCTGGCATATATCAGATGCCAATATCTATGGACATGGAGTGCTGGTGCCCATAGACCATGCTGTGAGATGTTGGTGCCCAGTTTCCAACATGGAAGTCCTTTGGAGCAAGTCACCAGGTGAATTCACCAGTTACGCATTTGATTTCTTAATGTCTAACTTCTCTGATGGATTTGGTAAAATAGAAAACTGAATATTAATGTGGAAATTTGGGTCATCAACAGTACATTTAACAAGCAATAATCCCCTATAATTTGCAACTCACTGCTGTCTAACAAGAAACTCACCATGCTCCTTTTGAAAAGTGTAAAAGACACATTGAGATGCTCCTAATAGCAAAATCAGCCTCATCAGACTCCTCGTTCAATTTGAGATCCTAAACTGTTCTGCACCTAATCAATATGACATCATCATAGTGGTTGGTGCTTCTAACAATCCTCAGGATTAATCATTTCAGACCCATAAAACCTGATGCAATATAAACCTCTGGTTTTACTGGGAGCTAGATTGAGTGTCAGCTAAAACGCGTTGGCCCTGAATCAGCCGCTGATGGTACAGCAGAAGGCCCAAGGATGAATATTTTCACTGACCGTGTGGTCTCCTCTAAGGTTACCTTGAGCAAACCAGAAAAAACAAATTGAGGCCTTTTTGTCTCATTTTCTGTATTTATTATCACTAAATGGAGTGATGATGCAGAAAGGTTGTTTAGACAGATGCAGCATTTGGAAAAAAGAGGCCATGTGGAAAAACACAAAGTATACTCCCAAGAAGAATTGGCAATATTTGCCTCCATAAAAGGTTAAAGGTTAGAAAGGTGTACCACATGAACAGTTTTGGAAGTGTACGTGGAAATGCCCTCATCCCCATTGATTTGGTCCTGGTCAACAGGATTTGTCAAAAAAACATAATACGGAACTTTTTATCATTTTGCATGAATATTGGGCCCAATCAGAAATTGCTAACCATCAGAAGCAAACAAAGTATTTAAACAAGCATGCTCCCCTTGGAGGCAGGTCAGGAGACATGGTGTCCTAATAATGAGTTGGGAATATGCACAGTGGCAACCTTATCTCCTTCCTGATTCCCCTAGTTAAGTCTGATATGAGAAGGCTCTCAAAGTTAGTCTTCCCTCCCCCTGGAGACCATCTACCCTCGCATGCTCTGATCACTAATGAGGCTTAAGTCATCTGGACAAACTATCGGCTTTGACTGCACCCCAGCGGAACGAGGGTTGTGTGTGGGTGGTCCCTCCTCACGCAACTTGTGCCCCAAGGAGGTACTTGCCAGTCATAAGTGAAGGACTAATTTCACAAAGCCCCTCACAAACACCCCACTCTCCGTTTCCAAGACCTCTATAACTGGCATCTGAGACCCTGCTCCACTCACTTTCATCCAGGAGCTCTAGTGTTAACAGAACCACTATGATAAACTGTGGAACATCAGAAATAAACCACCAAAGTATTTGAACAAATAGAGGGTGGAATTTAATGCTCACCTCAGAGCAAAGCTGGGAAGCAGGATGGTCATACAATGGAGAAGAATATATAGGGTGGACACTCTCTTGACACCACAGAGTCACAGAGTTGTTAGCATGGAAACAGGCCATTTGGTCCAACTTGTCAGTGTTTGGCCCATATCCTTCCAAACTCTTCCCGTTCATGTACCCATGAAGATACCTCTTAAATGCTACCCAAATACTCCGCTCCCCAGTTAATTCCAAGATGGCAGAGTTGGGGATCATTGAGATTATTGAGAGATTAAGATAATCAAAAGTACCTCAATAGCACAACATCTCCAGTGGCAGTAAGTGAACAATTTACTTTCGTCCAAAGGAATGAGAAATTATTGATAAGCATTACTGAAAGCAAGGTAAGTAAAGCATGAAACAACTTCATCAGTTGCAAAAACAGAAGTTAGTGAAAAAGCTCAGCAGGTCTGGCAGCATCCATGAAGTAAAAATCAAAGTTAACATTTCGGGTCCGGTGACCCTTCCTCAGTATATAAAACAGTGAATTGAAAGTATATTTGACAAATTTGCTGTGAAGATAATTTTTTTTATAAAATTGAAATAAGCCACAATAGGCAATACAGTGACACGACATGATGAGGCATGGTGATCTACAACTACAAATAGCATATAACCCAGTGAACAATATAGTGAGTATTTTGTCATGAATATTTCAGACTGTTATCTTTAAAATTGAACATTTTGATAAAACATCATTTAATACCAATCTTTTAAAGGTGAAATAAATATATATTTTTAAACTACATTTTGTTTCTGATTAGATGCATGAATATATTCATTTTGGTTTGCAAGCTTTTAAGGAACATTAGTTCCAGATGTTCGATTGCCAGTTAATTCCACATGAAATAGCACATTTGAGTTTTTTCTTTCTTCATTTTTCAATTCCCATGTACATTTCTGTACGATAAACTGCCTCTATCAAGCGTGGTATATAAAAAAACAAGCCATGCTAAGAAAGCAAGCAGAGGGCCAGCTTTGCAGGTTAATGGGGAAATAAGTCACTGAAGGAGAAAGCTCAAAATGATGACGCCAGTTAGAAAAAATTATCAGTGGATTAAACACTTTAAGTGCATAATCTTATCCCATGATTGATCATCAAACAGGCAAGAAATCAACATTAATTTTGACAGCATTTGCTGAGAGAGAAGCGATCGTCGAACTAAATAGGTCAAGACTGAAGCCATTGTTTTCCCTCTCTGCCACAAATCCTGTTCCCGGTTCACTGTTTCTGTCCCTGGCAATAGCCTGAAGCTGAGCAATCTTATTTACGATCGTGTGCCGGATTTATGCTCCACTGCAATGGGGGGGAGGTGCACATAAAATCCAGCAATGTCCAGCTACCCATTTCTTCCCTGCCTCCATCCTGTCTGAAATTTTATGTGGGGTGAGAGAGAGATTGAGTGGATCACTGCCTTGGGTATACTGAAGCTCTCAAGTAGCCAATGATTGGCGACTTAAGCGTCTCCTCCTGCCCCTGCTACTATATTACCAAAGACAGCAAGGCCCCTGCTGAACAGATTGTCCAGATGCTTTAGCAGTGTGGGTTGGTATTAAACAGGAGAGGAGCCATCTTTCAGCCCTAACTCAGTGTATTTAACCCCTTCTCCCAACACTTACCTTGATATCCAGTGATCTCCATTGGGGACTAAAGCTAAAGTCACCAAAGTTCCATATTTCTACTCTCTCATTTGAGGGAGAGAGAGAGAGATTGAGAGAGATAGAGAGTGAGAGAGTGAGAGTGAGAGTGAGAGAGAGTGAGAGTGAGAGAGAGAGAGAGAGAGAGAGAGTGATGACTGGTCCTGGTTTAACCTGAGGGTCACCATGCCTCAGGTGAGGGATAAGTTTGAGAAAGTGAGACCTTCATGCCTGTAAAGGAATTGAACCCACACTATTGGCGTCACTCTACATTATAGACCAGCTAATTGAGAAAACTGACCCCTTGAGAGTACAGAGCTGTTGGCCATCCAATTGGGTCTGAAAAGTAAAAATCCTACCCCCCCGGCTAATGATTTTAAATATGGGGATGTGGATGTAGGAACAACCCTATAGAATCCAATCATTGATGAGCTGTTTGATCTCAGATAGGTTTCATGGACTGCATAACCACACCATTTTCAAAACTGTTGACTTCCATCTCAATAACATCACTCAATTCCAATCCTACCTCAGCTCATCTGCTTTGGAAAATTATCCATACCCTTTTATCTTGAGACTTGACTTTTTGAATATTTGAATCCATTTCCTGGCTGCCTGACATTGTGGTGATTTCAAAACATCCACTTTTAAATCTTTGGTTCAGCTTTTATGAATTTTACTCAAGCATTTATTTGGGGACAAATTTTACCTGGTTGACCTGTGTACCGTTTGCACCAGCACTAACATTTCAGCATCATTTATAATTCTCAAATTAACACAGGGCTTCCTTCTGATCGCAATCTCAGCCATGGATCTGCTGGTTTCCATAGCAACTCACCCCTCAGTTTCCCCTTATCTCTGTCAGCTGTGAGGCAATTGTTATAACTCACACTTTTATCTAGGTCCCCATAGGAATGGAAACTTATCCCATCTTTCCTACAGCATTGGATAAATTTACCATCTCATTCTGAGAAGGTGCTGAGAGCTACTTCTGTCTATTTTAAGCTATTAGTGTGCATTTAAATATCAATCTTCATCAGTTGTCTCATTTGACCTTTCAAATTCCACCCAACGAAATTGCGTGTCCTTCAAAGACTCAGCTGCCCATATCTTAATTCACTCCAAATCACTTACATCCAATGTACTTACTAGCCCTCAGTTACTCCCAAGTGACAACACCTCAAAAGAAAATACATATCCTTATTTGAAATTTCTCTGCAGCCCTACCCGTCCCTACCCGTATTGCCTCTTCCAGCACAACAAGTCTCTGAAATGTCTACTCCCACCACCACCCCACTCTAATTCTGGCATCTTGTACATCCAGACTTTAATTGCTTCAAAATTGGAAGCTGCATTTACAGTTGTTTGGGTCATAGGGTTCTGGTTTGCAATCAATTATTTTCTGATCTTTAAGCAGTTCGAATCACTCCGAGACCCTTAGTTATATACACTAGATTTCTTTATAAGGCAGTTGACAGATGTTTCAGGGCAAAAGAAACTGTATTTATTTAAAATTCAAAAGGTAATGATAATGCAAGAAAATAGGCAATGCAATACGTCAAGGAAATTAACACATAAGTAGAGAGCAGTAATTCTTTAAATAGACTATCAACTAGTTTAACACTATTGGAACACTAACCTACTGATGTACACAGAAATTAACAGTGTTTGAGTTCTAAGGAAGGGTCACTTGACCTGAAACATTAATTCAGATTTCTCTCCACAAATGTTGCTAGACCTGTTGAGCTTTCCCAGCAATTTCTGTTTTTGTTAGTGTTTAACGCAGGAAATGACATCACCAACCCAAGGAAACCTAACCAGATAAATAGAAAGCGGGACGCAACACCAGCGCTTCGTCGAAGGCTCACTGATGATGTTACCTAGAATGGTGACGAAACATCTGAAAACGAACCTTCCAGCTCAGCGAGCAAACTCACATCCAGAACCTCAACCTGAGCTACAAATCTTCTCAAAACTCGCTAGTGTTTAATTTCAGACTCCTCGATCAGAATTCCTACCTGTAGAGTCCCAATGCACTATCATCACCCACCTTCCTTTCCCTGCTTGCTAGGTCAGAACTTTGGGGTTTTGGGAGTTTATGCTGACTACTCAGAAATGCGGTTTTGGTGTGCACCAGGCTACTCTTGCTTGCTGTACCCAGAGCCTGGATGAAGACTTCAGACTGTGTAGGTTTTTCAGTTTGGGTTGAGTCCAATGATGCAGTGAGGTGCGTGTTGGAGCTATCGGGTGAGTATCTTAACTTTTTGATGGCTTTGGGAGCCCAGTTTTCACCTGAGCTTATGTCTAAGGACTTGTGGTGTCGGTCAAGTTGATTGTTTCTCAGAGTTGTCTGTCTTTAATTCTGCTGGTCATGATTGGTTGCTGAGGTTCTTGCAGTCGGTTCTGCTGTTTCAGAACAGGCCATGTCTGGAAGTTGTGGTTCTGATAGCATTGGTTGGTTTTCCCCTCTCTCTTTTTTGTTTTCCGATGAGGCACTTGATTTGGCTTCCCTGTTCTCAGTTCAACCCCTGTGGTTCTTGGTTCCGAAGCTGCTTATATGGGGCAGATGTTTGACCAGCAGCTGGCAGTTACATCTTGATGTTCCCTTCTGAAATTAGTTGGCTTTCTAATGGTTAGAGTATGTTTTAATAGGTTTGGATCAATGTTGAATGTCCAGTATCTCTGTAGGCCCTATATAACCTGCCCTGTGTAGCCAAGGTGTAAAAGCTGCCTCGGGCTAGGGTAGGCTCGACAAACAGGAGGCTGGAAGAACACAGCAAGCCAGGCAGCATTTGGAGGAAAGGAGCAGTCAATGTTTTGAGTGTTACCCTTCTTCAGGACTGGGTGTGGGGGTAGGGAGAGCTGCAGATAAAGGTAGGGGGGACAGTAGCGGAATAATGGCGATAGGTAGATACTGGTGGTAGGTGCGACCTGATTAGTCAATGGGAGGGATGAATGTGGTTGGTAGTTGGAAGAGAGTTTTGGAATGTGGAATGGAAGGGATGAGGTAGGGCTGGAAAGGGAGCTGGGGGATGGGTGAGAAGGTTGTTTGAAATTGGAAAACTCAGTGTTAAGCCCTCTGGGCTGTAGGGTGCCCAGGTGGAAGCTAAGTTGTGTCTGATTACTGCGACACTGGAGGAGGCCCGAGAATGGACATTTCAGACAAGGGGGCGTGGGAGGGTGGTTAGTTGAAATGAACAGTGACAGGGAGGTTAGGCCTTTTCAGGCCCGGCAAAGATGTCTGGAAAAATGGTCACCGAATCTACATTTGGTCTCACGTGAAGACCACATTGGCAGCACCAGATACTATGGACTGGGTTGGAAAATTTGCAGATGAGGTTCTCTCGCTCAGAAAGACTGTTTAGGGCGCTGGATGGAGGTGAGGGAGGTGGCGTGCTGGTGGGTGTTGAGTCTTTTATGGTTACTGGGAAAAGTACTGGGTGGGTTGGAGTGGTTGGTGGGGAGTGTGGTGCGAAGTAAGGAATGGCGAAGGGAATGGTCCTTGCAGAAGGCAGAGAGGGGTGAGGAGTAGAAGATGTTCTGGTTAGTGGAGTCTATTTGGAATTGGCCAAAGTATTTGAGGATGATATGTTGAAGGCAAAGCCTGGTGGAGTGTAAAGTGAGGACAAGGAGGACCCTATCTTTATTATGTTTGGGGTGGGCAGTTTAGAGCTGTGGAGCAGGGCATAGAAGAGGCATGATGAAGGGCTGCCTGCCTAACAGAGGGGGAAAAGAGCGATGTTTGAAATACGAGGACATCTGAGATGTTTGGGAGTGGAATGTCTCCTCATCAGAGCAGATGCGACAGAGATAGAGGAATTGGAAAAATGGATTGGAGTCTAGGGGCTGTTGGTTTTGGTTAATTGTTCTTTAAGAGAGGAGGTGTAAATTGGGATTCCAGGTTGAAAAATAATCTCAGATAGCACTCTCCATTCTCAGGCTTGCTGGTTATGTATTTCCCGCAGACGCATTCCAGCTTTAATTTTTGTTTTCAAAAGTTTTGCAAGACCCAGACTCTGCCCAAAATTCAAGGTTTTGTCCATACATTTTAATATTGGGGATTTGTACTTGTTCTTACAGGCCCTAAACTCTGGAATTCATTATTTAAACCTCTTTAATGTTTTAAGCTGCTTCTTAAAACTTACATCATCAATCAAGACTTTGGTCATGTCCTAATTTGCCCCTCAGTGGCTTAATGTCAGTGATGTTTTAATTGCTCTCAATCCTGCTAAGCTTCTTGGAAATACTCTTTCTGTTAAATGGACTACACAAATATAAGTCAATAATATTATTAATAGATGTTAAGATTACTTTGCAGCAAGGACAAAAGACAACTGCTTCAATCTCCCAGATATTTAGATATCTGCTCAGAATGTACAAGTTGTCTCTTGTCCAACAGCTTCAGGACTAGGCCTGTGCTGGGGCAGAGAATTTGCTTGATCATTCAGGATCAAGTACATATAATGCATAACTACATTAAAAGTGAAGACTTCACCTTGATTCGTACTAATCACACACCAAGGACAGGCTTTTGCATAACCAAACTGGAAAAAAAGTGTATTAAAAGGAATCTAAAAGAAGAAAGAAGTAACTGGAAGTACTGAGATTGCTGGACATAGATATTTCTGGAATGGCAAAATTATCCCACTATTGTTCAACATTGAAAGGAAGGATTGTAGGCCAACGTCACTTAAATCTAGAAATAAATAGAATCGTTAGACACCACCACAGATGTTTGAGATACATAGAAACATGGGTGCAGGATTAGGCCAATTAGCCTCTTGAGTCTGCTCCACCATTCTAAATCAGGGCTGATCATCCAACTCCACGCCACTTTTCTCACTTTTGCCATATCCATTTATGTCACTACTATCTAGAAACATACCAAGCTCTTTTCTTGAACATGACTGAGCTTTCACAGCCTGCTGGGATAGAGAATTCCAAAGGCTCTCTACCCTTGTGAAGAAATTCCTCCTCATCTCAGTCGTAAATGGTTTACTCCTTAACCTGAGAATTCTTATCTTTGGCATCAGAACTCCCTGCTTGGAAAAACTTCTTTAAGCATCTACACTGTCTAGCCCTTTAAGAGTTTCATAAAGTTTGATGAGATCAACTCCTTTTATTCTAAACTCTAGATGTTAGTGCCTAATCACCTCAAGATCTCCTCATAGGACAGTGCTGCCATTCCAGCAGTCAATCTCTGCTGCCCTCTCGTTATAGAAAGTACACACTTTCCTCAGGTAAGGGAACTAATATTAACATAATATTTCATGTGCAGCCTCTCCAAGGTTTTATGCAATCAAAGCAAGACATACTTATTCCTGTACTCAACTCACCTTGCGATAAAGACCAATATACCATTTGCTTTCCTAATTGCTTGCTGTGCATGTATATCAGCTTCCATGACTTATGAATAAAGACACTGGTAAAGTGATGTGATTTGTGGATTCAATTGTAATTGGACTCCAACTATGCCGGACTGAAGAAAGATCACTCAAGACATTTAACATTTCCACAATATAGCATTTCCTTAAGGCTTACAAAAATTCATTAGCATCAGTTTCTTTCAAGGTGTGACTACCTCTATGGTATGATGTTTCACAGCAAATATGCGATGTACCTTTAAGGGACATGCTCATGATGTCATTACCATACCAAGGATATGACCTAAAGGTACAAAGATATTGGTCTCCATCTTACTGAGCTCTGTCCTCTTGCAGCATGACACACTGAGGGAAAGCATACTTTATCATATTCAAATTGCTTAGGTTTAGCCCAAACACCCTCATGACTGTGAATTAGGTGTACATACATAGATATCAGGACCTGTAATAAAAGTTCATTGAATTGCTTGCACTATGTCACCCACATCTGATAATTATGTTAAAGAAGGTAATATAAACATTATATCATATCTGATAGGTGCAGATCATTAGCTATCATATTTTACTATCAACTCAAGCTCTTCCCTAGTTCACCAAGGATGGAAGAATAGAAGCCATTCAAGTCAATGGTAAAAAGTTAATTATCTTGGAGGAATGACAATGATGGAACTATGATCCAGACCTAGTCGAACCAAATGTCTCATATGAAAGCACAATTTAACAGTTTGCGATAGCAGCTATTATGATACAGCTGTGTGCTATACAAAGGTCTGGCTGGGAACTATCACTTTGTGCAGAGAACTGAGGAGGATCTGCATAGGCACGTTCAGCCACCACTCACAGCTAAACTAGCTTGAACAGCGTGTTAGAGTTGTGATCATTCTGATTCTGGGAGGTACAGAGGGAAGCTTTTCCAGAAGTCCTCCCTGTTCTACTGAAAAGAAATCTAGGCAGTTTTCAAATTTTGGGTGGCTGAATTCAACAGGAAAGAAAAGTAACTTGCACTCACTTCCCAAAGCTGCTCTACCCACTGAATCATCTTCAAAAGCAAATTCTGAATATTTGACTGCAGAACACATTCAGCTGCAGAACACAATGCTTCAAATTTATCTCTTCAAGGGTTGAACTGAATAATCTTTAAAAGCATCTTTAATCATTACCTGCATTTCATCCTTATATGATTTTAGTTTGTAATGGTATTACATTTACTGAAGTAATTTACAACGGTATTCAGTAATAAACGAGCCCTTATCTTATTAAGATTAAAGTTTTGCTGCTGGCTAATTTTTAAAATTGAATCACTCACAAACTAAAAGCAGGCAGCTTGCATGCACACAGATGAGCCCCCAGACCATTTTGAATAAAATGCATCATGTTTTTGGGTGTTAGACTACTAACCGTTACGACATGATAGACATTGTGTGAATGATTTAGAAGATGCTCAGGCACAAAGGCTGAAAAGCCTGGCTTCAGGGTACAACAATGCCAGCACTATAGAAGTGTGAAACATCAAAAATTCTGGAAAAAAAGCTTCTGCCAACGTGTGATGTGGCCTATACTGCAATGCCAAAGGCTTGTGAAGGCGCTAGAATATGTGTATAACATTTGCATGCACCAGGGATTTTGTGACATCACTCAGCTGCCATTTTGGATCTCAGAAATCCTGTTGATATCTATTCTCAAGCACCCATGGAGGAACATGTGTATGTCTGTATGATGGACTGCTACTCACATGCTCCATCCCTCCTTACTAGTCCGAACTAAAAGCAGCAGCATGAGGTGTTTGTGAGGCTGGCATCATTAATGGGTAAGGGTGAAGTGCAGTGACTGGATGCTAAGAGCTGAATCTTGACAGCTACGGACAGTTGCCGGGTGAATGACATCAGTATGGTACATTGTGCAATGTGAGAGTTTGGTTTCGTGGACAAGGACCTCTGGCATCTCACCCTCCCCTTTCAGAATATCCTGCACCTGCTCAGAGACCCTGGCACTATGAAATCAACTTGTCATCCTGGACTCCTGCTTGTGGCCAGGGAAAAACCTACCTGTGCTCCGGACTATAGAGTCCCCTGTCAGTACTGCTCGCCTACACTTCAACACCCCATGCTGTACAGCAGAGCCTATCATGGTGCCATTGATGTGGTTGCTTTCTCCTGAGAGGCCATTCCCGCCCAAGTGCAGACAATAATCCAGGAACTGATTACACAACCTAATCCACCAGTCACCAAATTCCAGTCTCTTGCTCCTGCTCTCAATTGCTACCAGACTACAACTACAAAAACGAATATGTAATCATTCTCCAGATATGACTCACTCAATCTGCAAATCACGTTCCTCAGTGGCCAAGCTTAGGTCACTTATTAAACCGTGATGTCACATCCAGAGCTCTGCTGCTAGATTCAGGTCCAGGTTCGCTCTGACTGACCACACTCCTCAGGTATCTATCCTGCTGTTCACCCCCAGGCTTGGTCTCCTTCACTCTGTTGCTGCTGCTGTCACTACTGGGACTGATCTTGCAGGCAGTAACATCACCGCTTCTTTACAATCAGTGCAGCTGCCCTTTAAGAGGAGAGAATGCCTTCGAGAGGGGTAATACTTGTAGCTGCACACTCTGATCAGCCCTCTCCTGAGATTCAGCCAGTCAGCAGCACACCACAGTCAGCTGAATGCCAGTGGTGGAAACGAAGAAGCACAGTAAAGTTTGAGTGTTGCCTGTCTTAATTTGGATGCACATAAGCTGTTTGTTAATCCAGAGACCTAGGTAATTCCTGTGGAATCAGGTTCTAATCTGCCATGGCAGATGGTAGAATTTGAATTCACAAAAAAATCTGGGATTATGAATCTAATGTTTTTGATTTGCTCTGCTTTATTATTGTCACAAGAACCTAGATACAGTGAAAAGTTTTGTTTTGCATGCAGTACAGGCATAATACACGAAGATCAAGGGTGATTAAACAGAGCAAGGAATGCAAAGTTATGGCTGCAAAGAAGGCGCACAGAAAGCAAGACTGACATTAGATTTGAAGCTTGAGAGGTCCGTTCAGAAGTCTAATAACAGCGGGGAGGAAGCGGTTCTTGAACCCGTTGGTACATGTCCATGCTCTGTGAATGAATAAAAATAATGCCACATTCCCACTTTCTCTCCACACCCCTTGATGCTTTAATATCTAAAAAGTTATCAATTGCTTTTTTATATATATCTAGTTACCTGGCCTCCATAGCCTTCTATTGTAGTAAATTCCACAGGTTGACCGTGTTGAAATGTTTCCTTATCTCAGCTCTATGTAATCTACCCTGTATTCAGAGACTAGGACGTCTGGTTCTAGACACCGGAGTCAGGGGAAATGTCTTCCCTGCAACTAGTCTGTCTAGCTCCATTAGAACTTTATATATTTCAAGCAGATACCCTCACATTCTTCTAAACTATAGTGAATGCAGGCCCAGTCGAGTCAATCTTTCCTGGTATGAGTTCAGTGAACCTTTGCACCACTCCCTCTGAGGCAAGTATGTTCCCCCACTTTCCAATAATAATCAGCCCAACAATGCCTGCATGATCCTCTACAACAGGTCTTTCTTCACTCCAATGCCATGTCTCTGAGATCTCAATTCCTTTAGCAAATTCCCTTAGTTAGATTTTCTCTGCTGCTCTGGATGAACTTTATTGTTCTTATTTTGTGAAAAGATCACTGGAAAAGTATGGCTCTTATTTCAAGGAGACTCCCAATCACGCTTAGTTTTCAGCAGAATGAAAACTCAGTACCCATAATTACAGTCCAGGATAAGAGAATTAGCTTAGTTTATAATGATGTATTTTATACACGTACCTCTGAAAAAACAACCCAAATTGCAATGTACCTTAGATCTGGAATAGAATTTGAATTACTGTGCTTTCTAATCTCCCCCACGGGCTTTTAGCAACAATTGACTTCAAGTTTTAAGTGCACAGAGTCTTTGTTGGAATGACAATCTATAGCTTTCCATCAGTATCGTCTGTTGGTTCTTGTACAGTGTAGCCTTTGGTAACTTGCCCAGTTGAAATCTAGTTCATGGACAAAATGATTAATGTGTGTTTGATATTGCCCACCTTGGTTTCTTTTGTCCCTTTGTATTCAAAGCACAATAAAGTAAATTAATCTAAATCATTCTTAACTGATTCCCAGTGTCTATGTAGAAAAAAGGCACAATCACTTCCGTCAGCCTCTATTAGCTAAAAATCTTAATGTGTAAAGAGCAAATTCTTTCCCACAGAATTTTCCTTCACTTGCCAATTTCTGCCAATGAACTGCATGTTGAATATACTTGAATGGAAACTCATTAGTTCAAATCGATTGTCAAATATGTGGTAAGTGTGTCTTAATGTGAAGAGTACAAACAGGAAATAAATTGAGTTATTAAAGTAACATTGTCAAAATGACATTTTATATACTTTTCATCTCTGATGTGTATTCAGTCCTACAGTGGTAAATTTACAATTACTAGTGATCAGCTGGATTAAAGCCAGCAGTAGCAACAGTTCTCCCTTGAAGATAATAAACCATCATGGCAAAGTCAGAGGGGGAACTTTTCTTTCCCTCTGACAAAGAACACAAGAATACCTGCTGTTCTCTATAATTAATGATCAAACGATGAAACTGAATTCTCAGCAACAGCATGTTGCTGTTGGCTGGTAATCATGGTCAATATAACAGGCATTCTGTTCTTTGTCATTAAAAAGACATTCTTGGACACTTGACACAGAAGTCACAAACCCTCTGTATAGTGAAACAAACTGGGATCAGCATCGACATCCACACTGTTGCAACTCAAGCTACATTTCCACACAGTGAGCTGGCAGGTGTTGTGCAGTTCAACGTTCAGTTCACTCTGTCTAAGCACCCAGCAATCTACAGTGATATCTCAATCAGTTGAAAAAGCCTTGTAAGACGGATTATCTTCTTTAACTGATGTATCTGATTATTCAAGTTATTATTCTGAAATCTGATACCTGAGCAGCAGAAAGTTTGTGTAATCCGTTCAAAGTATTGTGCAAATGAAATAAATTTATAAAACCTTGACCATGCTGAAAATCCAAAACAAAAACCTCCCAAAAGCCTTCTCATTCAGTAGTACTGTTGTGATGGTAACAATGTAGCCAGGTGGACCTCATAGAGAATAAGTTCTCTACATGGGGCTGTTAATCTGGTCCAATCAGGGAGCCCTGGCTGACAGATATAAACAAGACTGTCAGACATCTTTCTCACTCTGAGAGCTGGTTCTGATGGAGCTGGATCAGTGTCAAAGACTGTCCATGTGTAAATAAAGGGTGGCTTAGTGATGGGAGACACCACAAAGCATATCTTTCCTACCTTCATTTCTACCCAGAGGAAGCAGGCCACTTCATTAAATGAACTCCCAGGTGCAATCCTGCATTTTATAGTGCAATGTGTGTTTATATCCCTCCTCCAAATGCTCTTTTCATTTATGACAGCTATTACCCGCTGTTCTTCCAGTCTAGGGTGCCGCTTATGATGCGATATCATCTTTTGGAGAACAAATTCAGATGAACCACATTGTAAGCTTTTACTCATCTCGTTAGCTTTACCTTTCCTTTGACTGGTCAATTCCCATTTGACCAATTACATTGGTCCACCCAAGCTCAGTATCACATTCAAGTTGTTTGGAACAGTGTAAGTTCCTGGAGAAGAATGTCTTCTTGGTCCTTGGCATTCCACACTTTTCTGGTGGGAAAGTTTTCTTTAGTAATTTGAGACCTCAGCTGTACCTCCCACTGTACTTACTCTAAGCAGTATTTATAGAGTCATAAAGATGTACAACATAGAAATGGACCTGAAAAAAACCTTGGGTACACCTCATTCATGCCAAACAGAAATCCCAAATTAACCTCATCCCATTTGCCAGCATTTGGTCCGTATTCCTCCAAACCCTTCCTATTCATGCACCTAACTAGAAGCCTTTTGAATGTTATAATTGTACCAGCCTTTATCACTTCGTCTGGCAGCTCATTCCATACATGCACCACACTCTGTGCGAGATAGTTGTCTCATAGGTCCCATTTATATCTTTTTCCTTAGACCAATGCCCTCTAGTTTTGGGCTTCCTTATCCTGGGAAAAAAAAATACCTTGACTATTCAGAGTATCCATGTTCTTCATGGTTTTATAAACCTTTATAATGTCACCAGGCAACCTCTGAAACTCCAGGGAAAATAGCCCTGGCCTATTCACGCCTCTCCTTTTGAGATAGAAAGTAGACCATTGTTACTCAGACAAAGAAAGACTTACATTTATATAGTACTTTCACGATGACACAATGTTCCAAAGTAGATTACAGTTAATGAAGAACTTTTGAGGTGTAATCACTCTCCTAATGTAAGGAAAATGATAGCTAATTTATACAAAGCATGTTCCTACAGACATGCCATGTGATTCTCACCAGATTACATTCCCACCCTCTCTGTGCTTATGGTTCCCCCCAGGGTGTCAGTATCTGGGATGGTGGAGGGGTGCAGGAGGCAGCCTTGCTGATGTTTCCTCTGAGGCTCCTGTATCTGTCCTCAGGAGTTGAGGAGGGCTCTTCTGGGTGACTTTCTCCATAGAGTTCATCAACTGGCTACAGGAAATTGCAACACCAAAGTTGTCACAGTCAGTGGTATGCAATGATTGGGAGTGGCAGCGTGGTTATTCTGAGAGTTGCAGTGAAATGAAGATTTGAACTTACTCATTTGGCACGAAATGTATGTGTCAGCATTCCCAGTGGTCCCAGCCTTTTGTTGTGAGGCCAGAACAGTCACCTTGTAGGGGGTGAGGACACAAATGCTGCGCACCTCTCCTCTGGTATGGGCTCTCTCTCTCCATAATGGGCTTTATTTTTCTGTAATGAGCAAAAGGAGGTGAAACAAGTGAGTTTATAGTGGTTGGTATGGCTGTTAGTGTTGGTGCATGTGAGTAAGGAGTACTGAAGGATTGAGCAGGCAGCACAGAGGGCATGCAGAGTCAGTGGTGTTTGAGGTTGTGGGAATGAAAGGGAAATGAGAGTGAATGAGGGAAGATGTTGCGCACAATGGTTTCAGCAGCAGAACATCAGCCTTGGTGGGCAGAGATAGGGTGAGTGAAAGATGGCAGAGAAAAGAGTGTGGCACTTCCCCTGGCAAAGTGCAAGTGATCAATAACTTTCTTTCTACATTGCTGGTTGTTCCTCTGCACCCTGGAGACATCACTGACTTGGGAAGCGACCTCAGATCAAGCTGGTAGGTCTGGTGGTGAGGTCTCCTGTGCCAGTCCTCTGGACTATCCTGTCCACCAGGACCTCCAGTTCAATGTAGAGAATTGTGGTGCCATCCTCCCTTTCCCCAACATGTTCAGATTCCGTACATAAGTGAGCATGGCAGCTTTCGATTGCCAGTGCCCATCTGGGTGTACAGCAGGCATTTAAAGATGGTGTAGGCACAAGGGTTACCGAGTTTTTGCCACATACCAACTGAGTGATCAGTTGTTCCTGGAGCAAAGTGTGGTAAGATGAGAATTTGGTCAGATAGGGCAAGAAAATTTGCTAGATCTTGCAGCCAAATCTTCCATAAGACTCAATGCAATCGGGCTGGGAAAAGAAAAATGTGAGTTTCAGTTGTACATCGCTTCTCATGTTTTGTTTGACCTGGTTTGGCAACTGGATACTAAATAAAGTCATTCAAGTGCAAGCCATTAATGGCGAGGTAATGGCCAAGTGGTATTGTTGCTGGACTATTGATCCAGAGATTCTGGAGACCTGGCTTCAAATCCTACTATGGTAGATGGTGGAATTTGAATTCAATAATTAAGAGTCTACTGAAGGCCATGAAGCAATTGTTGATTGTTGGGGAAAACCCATCTGGGTCACTCATGTTCTTTAGCGAAGGAAAATGTCATCCTTATATAGTTTGGCTTACATGTGATTCCAGACCATAGCCATGTGGCTGACTCTTAACTGCCTTCTGGGCAATTAGGGATGGGCAATAAATGCTGGCCCAGCCAGCAATACCCACATCCTATGAATTAACAAAAAAAAAATCAAATTATGGTTGTCTTTTATCCAGAAAGTAATTCCTAACAGAAAATGTCATGTGGGAAACAAAAAAGTATAGAGTGATTCGCTCAAGCAAAACTGAATTTTATTTTGTCTTTTTGGGCACGATTACTAGAGTGTTGCTGTTGAAAATAACAATAGTGGTATTATGAAGCCTGAAAGGACCATTGTTCCAGCTAGCCAATGCAATTGGGAAAATTACAGCTAGCTGCCAAACAGGATAAAAATTAAAATGGAGTTTTCATTATTAAATTTGAATTTAATTGGGTTTAGCAGAAATGAGTTTCCTAAGACATAATTAGCACATTCTAATATTGGATAGGTACTATGCTGAAGACATTATTTGCAGGAATTTGCATAAGATATGACTACAGTCTTTGGAGAAAAATATTCTGTTACATATATTAAAATGATTTATGTATATATAACATACTGTTCATTTTATCATATTTTTCTTAGTATTCTTATGTCTCTTATGCTCTCATGAACAGAAAACTCCTCCCTGCTGTTCTTAATTGCCAATCACTATAAAGTATAACAATTACTGCTAAATAACATGGCAAAGGCTTGTGCCACCTCAAGGATGGTAACTGTTCCAATGTAAACTTAGTTCAGTAGCCAACATTGTGATTTTTGATCAGGTTTCTCAGAGTAAATTTAGCTTGATCAATAATGACCTAATCTGCCAAGAATGTCAATTTGAGGGCTTTGCTTGAACAACCAATAAAATGAACTCCAGTATAAATAAAGGCATTTTGAGAGGATGAGAAATCATCATACAGTTCTGATTTTAGAATAGTCATACAAAAATAATTAAGCAAGCATTTCATTGCAGGGAATAGGACATGATTTGTATTGATTCTTGGAAGGAATTGCAAAATGCCTTCCATCAATTACAAAAAACATACAGTTCCAAAAATTAGGAGAGTCTAAATAGTGCCATCAAATATATCCCAAAGTGTGATCAGCTGCCAATGTCAACAAACTTTGTCACTACATTGTGAGGCTGATGTCTGTGCCCATCAATGTGTTCATCAGTCTGCATAATTTAGTCATTATTTTGAAACAGAGCCACACAAATATGGTCAAAACAAGGTACTATTTGCCTTAGGAGCAGTTTCTCAAGAACATTAACAAGAGGAAAGTAAATTTCCATTAATAGGTGTTGACCTTTAGATGTATTGTTCTGTTTTAATTTCAGGTTACTTTTTGATGATCAGAAACCAATTCTGGTTAAAGCAAACATCTGGGATGTTGTTAAACTCAACATTTAGGTTAATTATTTCTCATTTACAACTTCTCCATTGACATGATGAGGGAAATAGGCTTTCCTGTTCATTGAATGGTTTTAAATTAATTTAGCCCTATGTCCCAAAACAAAAGCATTTCTATTGGATGCCCTAACCACAAGGAATGCAGGCATCCTGTCTCCAGTTGCTTAGCTAAATAAGTTGGTTTAATAGGTTAGAAAACATAGAACATACAGCAGTACAGCATAGAAACAGGACCCTCACCCCACCGTGTCAATGCTAACTGTTATGCCCTTCTAAACTTATCCCATCTGCCGCAAATGGTCCGTATCCTCTATTCCCTACCTGTTCATGTTTCTATTTAAATGCCCCTTAAACGTTGCTATCTTACCTGCTTCTAATACCTCCCTGGCAGCATGTTCCAGGTAACTACCACACTCTGTGTTAAAAAAGCTTACCTTGCACATCACCTATAAACCTTGCTCCTTTCACCTTAAACCTATGCTCCCTAGTATTCCATCCTGGGAAAAAGGCTCTCTCTATCACCCTAGCTATGCCTCTATAAATTTCTTTATTTCTGTCAGGCCTTGCTTCAACTTCCGAAACTCCTGTGAAAACAAAATAAATTTGTCTAGCCTTTCTTCACAGCCAATGCAATCCAATCCAAACCAGGCAACATCCTAATGAAGTCTCTGATGAAGGGTCTAGGCCCGAAACGTCAGCTTTTGTGCTCCTGACATGCTGCTTGGCCTGCTGTGTTTATCCAGCTCCACACTTTGTTATCTAACATCCAAATGAATCTCTTTTATACCCTCTCCAAAGCTGCCACATCCTTCCTATAGTGTGGCATCCAGAACTGCACACAATTATTTTCATTTTTCAGGAAAGCTTTAGGTAATTTACCTTAGTCTGTGGAGTCGCATTAACTCTTATGATTATACATTTCTAGTGGCTAATCTTTTAAGTCAAAAAAGCTCCAAACATTTAAATATAATAGCTTCAATTTTTTTAATTGCATTTATCTAATCTTCTATGGTTAAACTTCCAATCCTTGAAACAAAAGATATATTTGAAAACTTAAGAACGATGAACTAAATTTCACAATCTTATACCAAACACACGTGTTAATTCCTAAGAAGAGTACTCCTGCTTGTCCGTTTTAACTTTGGCAAAAAGGCTACCGGGAAATAATGATTTCAAAAGTACTGAAATTAAAGTGGATGATCAGGATTATTCCTGTAGGAAAGATCAGACTCTTCCCCAAGTTTATATTTATGTAGGAAATGGAGAATCTGCGGGCGGGGCAACATTCAAGGTTTTGACCCAGCCACACTCACCGATGATGATATCTTTGCAGAGTAGGGCAGTGAGTGACTTGGTGTAGTGCTCCCAAGTAACTGTTGCCCTTGCCCTTCTAGGTGCTAGTGGTCATGTGTTTGGGAGGTACTGTATAAAGAGGCTTGGTGTATTTCCACAGTGCACCTTGTAGAATAGGCACTCTACAGAAGAAGAGTGTGAACGTTGAAGGTGGTGAATGGGATGCCAGTCAGTGGACTGTTTTGTCCTTGGTGGTGACAAGCTTCTTGAGTGTTGTTGGTGATGTACACAATCAGGTAAGTGGGGAATATTCTGTCAAACTATTGACTTGTTCTTTGTGGATTGGACTTTGTGGAGTCAGGAGGTAAGCTATTTACTGCAAGATTCCTGGCCACTGACCCACTATGTAGCCGCAGTATTTATATAGCTAGTCCATTTCAGTTTCCGCCAATCTCAAAGATGTTGATAACACTGACCCTGCAAAGGTAATGCCATTGAATATAAAGGTATGATGCTTAGATTTGCGCTTGTTAGCGACAGTCATTACAGGCACTTGTATGGCACAAATGTTATATGCCAATTGTCAGCACAAGCCCGAATATAGCTCACATCTCTGTGCATTTGAATGTGGATTGTTTCAGTATCGGAGGAATTGCAAATGATGCTGAACTTTGTTTGAACATTGGCAAACATCACCCTCCTGACATTATGAAGCACAGAAGGTCATTTATTAACCAGTTGAAGATGGTTGGGCCTTGGAGACTTCACTAGGATCTCCTATTTTGATTAAGTCTCTAGGAGTGTTGTTTTGTAGGTATTATATTTCCCATAATAACATCATGAATAACCAAAATTGTTTTCCTTGGTATATTTATGTGAATTAATTGATTATTGTGTAATGATTTTCATAAGTCACTTCAACAGCTTTCTGGTAAATAAAACATGATGCCTTTTAATGTTTTAAGCACTTTCATTTATCCAATCTAGTTGCTGAAGTGTTTGAATTTTTGATTACTGATTTATTCTCCAAATGTGCTGATATTTTTATTTCACTCCCTATCTCTTTCAATAAATATACTTTTTCCTTGGCCATTGTCCCTGTCATGATATCTTTCCCACATGTTAACATTGTGCTGATACAACGGCTTTAAGTGACGTATGGCAGCTTCAAAACCCCAATAACTCTTACTGAAAGATAAACTAAAACTCTGGATCTGTGGGAGCCTGACTCCACCCAATCATGCTGTTTCTACTGTTCCATAAAAAAAGGGCCTCATAAGTTGTTTTCATTATTGGCTTGGGACAGACTGCTCTACACCTCTGTCTCAACTGCTCTTCATAAAAAAAAAACGATAAAATGTAATTCTTAAAGCCATTGCCTCAGCATAGCATGGCACATTCACTGATTCTTACTTCTCTCTGGAGAACTCACTACTTAATTCACGTCCTGAGTTTCTTTTTTGATTTGATGAGGTCCACTGAACCTTGATTTCAGTGGTTTCCCAGAGACAGGTATATCTGGCCTTTTTATCTACTCTAGTTTACCTTGGTTGTTGAGCCTTGCTCAAAAACATTTTAGCTAGCTCCCATGCTTTGGTCAGAGTCTCTCCAAAATTTGAAAATTTGATTGGAAACATCATTTCCAAGCTTTGGCTTTTCAAGTGTCCAAATGTCTTTGAGCATGTCCAAATACTGAAACACTCTGTTTTAATAATACATTTTAATATCTTCCCTATAATCAGTTGTTAAGATGACATATTTGTAATGATCCCACAATGTATCCTTACCATTTTCTTTCTCTTCACATAGTTATCATAATGTTTACTGTTAACTTCTTTCATTGCAAGATTATTTTTCATGATTTAACTGATGTATTCTGTTGCTTTTAGCTTGATATTGTCTCTTAGCTCCATGTTAATTGGTTTTGCTTCATTATTCAATATTTAAAACCAAAATCATTCTAGAAATTAGTCATTTGAAAGCACAGAATGTGAGTATTTTCTTGTCAAAGCTTTCATATTGCGCTCAATGTGCCGATTAGTTGGTAATTTAGGGCTATCAGAGAGGCTTGCAGTGTGATGCACCTGTAGGACTGGACAGTTTGCACTATAAAAGGCAGGACCCTGTTCTTACCAGACAAAGAGATGTGTAGGAACCTGTTTCAAATCAACAAACTAGATGTTGTTTATTTATTTATTTTGTTCTGATTGACCAGAGTGAACCTGCCTGATGTAAATTGTAAGCAAAGCCTGGCAGTAAAAAAAGCTTCTTTTCATTACCTGCTGCATTCTCTATGGCAAAAGCTACTACTTGTCACTTGTTAACTTATCAACACTGTTGTATCAAACAGTATAAATGTTGGTTTCCGACTTTATTGGTATTCTTGAAAACTTTCCAGAAGGGAAAGCTTTAACAAAAAAGGCAATAAATAAGAAAAAAAATTAACAAAATGTCATTTTTTTTTGGCAATACTCATATTCCAGAAAAACCACCCCTCATTACTCTTAGAAAATCATTACCTGCAAATGTGGAAATTTAAACCAGTTACAACAACCACAATTTTTCTGTTATTTGCTACTGTGGCTCTTAGAATTTGCGCATCAATCCATCATCTACTATCAACATGCCAGTAAACAATACCACTAGATTCTTCCACCTTTAGCTGTGTCTGAACTCTGTCTATGTTGTTTCTGCTGTTTGTTACCATTCCTGAAACTGTTTCTCTCCATCATTATAATGACATTTTTCACCAATATTCCTATTGTCTTCCTTTCCCAATTACTCATGCTTCTCTCAAGATCTTCGCAAATTGGAATATTTAACTCTCAAACATGCCTTGCTTGTAGCCAAGTCTACATTGGCCACTAGATGATATCCTTTCAGATGAATTATAATTCATTTGTTTTAATTCTTATGTTGTGTGCATTCTGGAAAACATGCAACAGCAGAACACAGGTTGTGTCTACAAGGCACTCAGCTGGGGTTTGAGGGGAACAAGGAGAAAGTCAATAGTGTTATTAAGGCCAGACAATTCGTACTTCAATTTGATGGATGCCAACATGCAGCTAGTCTGCTCACAGCATGGGGACAAAGCAGTACTATACAGCTGGTAGATTATTTCAATACCAATATTATTCAGAACATATCTTGAAGAGAGTGAGGAAACCCTTTGTTTTAGCCATTAATTAGAAAGTAACGTATCTAGAAAATTAAGAAATATATACTTTGAAAGAGAGATTGGTAGAAGTAAAAATTTAGAGTTATTTTGAAACTTGGTATATAAATGTGTCAATAGTGTCACATTGAAATGCATAGAAAATATAGTAATCATGTCTTACAGGAAACATCAACAATTGTTAATTTATACAATCTTAAAATATGTTAAAATTAATTAAATATCTTTAATGACTTCAGAGCCAGTGCAGTCTCATGGCATTAGGTTAAACATGAGCAAGGAAACCTCCTGCTAATTACCACATATCATTCCGCCCCAGCTCCCGCGCAGTCCCTCAGCTGATGAATCCACTCTCCTCCACGTTGAACACTACTTGAAGGAAGCACTGAGGGTGGCATGGGCACTGAATGTACTCAGGCAGGTTTAAAGTCCATCAGCAAGAGCGTCACAGCAGCACCACTACTAACAAGCCAGCTGAGTCCTAAATAACTTAGCCCCTAGACTGGATCTGTAGCAGATGGTCAGAGAAGTAACAGGAGGGAAAAATTGACTTGACCTCTTCCTCCCCAGACTGCTTGCCACTGATGCCTCTGGTCAGGCTAGCATCAGTAAGAGTGGCCACTGCACAGTCCTCGTGGAGAGGAACTCCCAGCTTCCATCGTGGCTTGTGGCACTATCAACATGTTTAATGGGATATACTCTAAAATAGATATCACAACTAAGAAATACTGTGGCCAAAAACAGCAGCAACAGAATCGTACTCAAACACGGTCTGTAATTTCATATACTCCTCTCTACCATTGCCATCACACAGGCTCAATGAGGAGTGCAGGGGGACTTGTGAGAAGCAGCACCAGGCATAGCTAATAATGAATTGTGAACCCCGTGAAGGAACAATACAGGGGTACTTGCATACCATACAGTACAAGCAGCCAGTGACAGAGGTGACCAATTTCACAACCAGTGGCTGAGTTCTAAGCTCTATAGTCCTGCCAAGCCCAGTCACGAATGGTGGTAGATGTTTCAACCAGGCGCTGGGGGAGGAGACTCCACAAATATCCCCATCCTCAAAGATGAGGAAGCTCAATACATCAATGTAAAAGATAATGAAGTACTTGCAATAATTTTCAACCAGAAGTGCTGAATGGCTGGTCCAACTCAGTCTCTTTCAGCGGTGCCAGCATCACAGATGCCAGTCTTCATCCAATACAATTCACCTGAGATGAAAACAAGAAATAGCTGAAACCACTGAAAACTGTAAACACTATGAGATGAAAACATTCAGGCAATAGTGCTGAAAACCCGTGCTCTAGAACTAGTAGTGCCCCTAGTCAACATGTTTCAGTACAGCTACCCAGCCAATTATCACCCCATCAGTCTATTCTTGATCATCAGTGCAGTGATGGAAGGAGTCTCCAAGAGCGCTGTCAAGCAATATTTGCTTAGCAATAACTTCATAGAGTCATAGAGGTGTACAGCATGGAAACAGACCCTTTGCTCGTACTCATTTATACCGACTTGACATCCTAAATTTATCTATTCCTATTTGCCAACATTTGGCCCATTTCCCTCTAAACCCTTCCTGTTCATATACCCATCCAGGTGCCTTTCAAAAGTTGCAATTGTACAAACCTCCACCACTTCCTCTGGCAGGTCATTCCATACACGCACCACGCTCTGCATGAAAATGTTGCCCCTTTGGCCCCTTTTTAAATTTTTCCCCTCTCACCTCAAGCCTATACCCTGTAGTTTTGGACTCCCCTTCCCTGGGGAAAGGAGCTTGAGTATTCACTCCATCCATGCCCCCCAAGATTTTATAAACTTCTTTAAGGTCACCCCTCATTCTCTGATGCTCCATGGAAAGTAGACACAGTCTATTCAGCCTCTCCCTTCAGCTCAAACCCTCCAACCCTGACAGCATCCTTGTAAATCTTTTCTGAACCTTTTCAAGTTTACAAATGTCTCTTTCAGTTCCATCAGGGTCACTCAGCTCCTGATCTCATTATAGCCTTGATCCAAATATTGATTCAAATGCTGTCTTCAAATCGGAAGCAGGAGAGCCTGCTTTTGACATCAAGCCCATGCTTGGCTGAGTGTGGCTGCAAAAACCCTAACAAAACCAAAGTCAATTATACTGCGACCGGTTGGAGTCATATCTAGCAAAAAATAAGATGTTTGTTGTTTTTGGAGGTCAGTCATCTCAGCTCCAGGATATCTCTGCAGGAGTTCCTCTGGTTAGTGTTATAGTCCCAACCATCTTCAGCTGCTTCATCAATGACCTTCCCTCCATCATAAGGTCAGAAGCGGGAATGTTCACTGATGACCACACAATGTTCAGCACCATTCATGATTCCTCAGATACTGAAGCAGTCCATGTACGAATTCAGTAAGACCTGAATAATGTCCGGGCTTGGGCTGACAAGGGCGAAGTAACAATTACATCACACAAATGCCAGCTAATGACATTTTCAGCAACTGTGATTTTAACCATGTGGCATTCAATAGCATTACTATCTCTGAATACCCCACTATCAATGTCCTGGGGATTACCATTGACCAGAAACTGAATTGGTCCAGCCATATAAATACCGTGGCTACAGCAGGATATCAGAGGCTATGTATCCTGCAGAGAGTAACTCACCTCCTGACTCCCAAACCCTGTTGATCATCTGCAAGGCATAAGTCAAAAATATATTGGGTTACAACCCACTTGCATGGATGGATGCTGCTCCAACAACATTCAAGAATCTTGACACCATCCAGGACAAGGCAGTCAACCTTGATTTGTACTACACCTACAAGCATTTACGCCTTCCATCACCAATGCATAAAACAACAGTGTGTACCATCTAGACCACATCTTCCATATCCACATCCATTCGAAGTAGAAGGACAAAGGTGCCTGATAAATAAGAACACCAGCATCTAAAAGTCTCCCTCCAAACCACTTATCATCCTGACTTTGAAAAATATTTCTATTCCTTCAGTGTTAGTGGGCCAAAATTCTGAAACTCCTACACTGGGGCCAATGTGGGTCTAACTGTACCAAATGAATTGCAGTGCTTCAAAAGGCAGCTCACCACCAGCATCTCCAAGGCAGCTTGGGATGAGCACGAAATGTTGACCCAGCTAACAGCACCCACATCCCAATAATGAAAAGCAAGAATAATTTTGCAGCTGTATGGAAATGGTAAAACCTTTTTAACAGAGTGTAGTTTGCCTTGTATACAGTCACTTGATTTGTACAGTAATTGATTGTCAGAACACTGATCCTGATATCTCTGGGGGTTTTGCTGGTCTTCCACTCAAACTGGAATTTGTGTAAACACAGGACAATGGGAGATGATCTCAACTATTTGTGGAACCATTCTCTCGCTGAATTGCACAGATACTGTAATGTTAAGTTTATGACATTAATTGCTTTTTTGGCATAATTTATTTCTGCCAATTTTTACTTATTTTTGAAATGCTTATTGATATTTTTATATACATTTGAGGATAGCCTGGTTTATTACACTTTATGCAAGGTTTAGTACCTTTTATTTAGTTCAAATTTCAAAATAATCTTTGTGACCCAAACGCCTTGGCTTCAATTTCGTAGCTCAATGAACTCAAAATTGACCCTGGAACAAATGTGAAAACCCCATTCTAATAATTAATAAGTACAAATATTTTAGGTGTAATTTTGCCTATGGAAAAAAAAGGATTTTTCTTTTTTACAAGACAGCATGTTGTATACTACAATGTAATAACTCCTTTCAGACAAGGGTCAACAGAAGCATTCTTTTTAAGATTCTGGAAATATGGGTAATGAGCCCGGCCAGGTGTTAGATTTGGAAGTAGGTGAGCACTTTGGTGATAGAGATCACAATTCTGTTATGTTTACTTTAGTGATGGAAAGGGATAGGTGTATACCACTGGGCAAGAGTTATAGCTGGGAGAAAGGCAATTACGATGAGATTAGGCAAGATTTAGGGAGCATAGGATGGGGAAGGAAACTGCAGGGGATGAACACATTAGAAATGTGGAGCCTGCCAGGCAGGGAGGAAGCTGTAGAGTGCGGGAGCCGTGGTTTACGAAGGAAGTGGAATCTCTGGTCAAGAGGAAGAAGAAGGCTTATGCTAGGATGAGATGTGAAGGCTCAGTTAGGGCACTTGAAGGCTACGAGGTAGCCAGGAAAGACCTAAAGAGAGATCTCAGAAGAGCCAGGAGGAGACATGAGAATTTGTTGGCGGATAGGATCAGGATAAACCCTAAGGCTTTCTATAGGTATTTAAGGAATAAAACAATGACGAAAGTAAGATTAGGCCCAATCAAGGATAGTAGTGGTAAGTTGTGTGTGGAGTCAGATGAGATAGGGCAGGCACTAAATGAATATTTTTCGACAGTATTCACTCTAGAAAATGACAATGTTGTCGAGGAGAATACTGAGATACAGGCTACTAGACTAGGTGGGATTGAGGTTCACAAGGAAGAGGTATTAGAAATCCTACAGAGTGTGAAGATAGATAAGTCCCCTGGGCCAGATGGGATTTATCCTAGAATCCTCTGAGAAGCCAGGGAGGAGATTGCAGAGCCTTTGGCATTGATCTTTAACTCGTCATTGTCTGCAGGAATAGTGCCAGATGACTGAAGGATAACAAATGTGGTTCCCCTGTTCAAGAAGGGGAGTAGAGACAACCCTGGTAATTATAGACCAGTGAGCCTTACCTCAGTTGTTGGTAAAGTGTTGGAAAAGGTTATAAGAGATAGGATTTATAATCATCAAGAAAAGAATAAATTGATTAGGGATAGTCAGCACGGTTTTGTGAAGGGTAGGTTGTGCCTCACAAACGTTATTGAGTTCTTTGAGAAGGTGACCAAACAGGTAGATGAGAGTAAACCAGTTGATCTGGTGTATATGGATTTCAGCAAGGCGTTCGATAAGGTTCCCCACAGTAGGCTATTGTACAAAATGCGGAGGAATGGGATTGTGGAGATATAGCAGTTTGGATCGGAAATTGGCTTGCTGAAAGAAGACAGAGGGTGGTAGTTGATGGGAAATGTTCATCCTGGAGAGCAGTTACTAGTGGTGTACCGCAAGGGTCGGTGTTGGGTCCACTGCAGTTTGTCATTTTTATAAATGACCTGGATGAGGGCGTAGAAGGATGGGTTAGTAAATTTGCAGACGACACTAAGGTCGGTGGAGTTGTGGATAGTGACGAAGGATGCTGTAGGTTGCAGAGAGACATAGATAAGCTGCAGAGCTGGGCTGAGAGGTGGCACATGGAATTTAATGCGGACAAGTGTGAGGTGATGCAATTTGGTAGGAGTAACCGGAAGGCAAAGTACTAGGCTAATGGTAAGATTCTTGTTAGTGTAGATTAGCAGAGAGATCTCGGAGTCCATGTACACAGATCCTTGAAAGTTGCCACCCAGGTTGACAGGGCTGTTAAGAAGGCATACAGTGTTTTAGCTTTTATTAATAGAGGGACTGAGTTCTGGAACCAAGAGGTTATGCTGAAGCTGTACAAAACTCTGGTGCAGCTGCACTTGGAGTATTGCGTACAGTTCTGGTCACCGCATTATAAGAAGGATGTGGAAGCTTTGGAAAGGGTGCAAAGGAGATTTACTAGGTATGGAGGGAAGGTCTTACGAGGAAAGGCTGAGGGACTGGAGGCTGTTTTCATTAGAAAGAAGAAGGTCGAGAGGTGACTTAATTGAGACATATAAAATAATCAGAGGGTTAGATAGAGTGGACAGGGAGACCCTTTTTCCTAGGATGGTGACAGCGAGCATGAGGGGGTATAGCTTTAAATTGAGGGATGATAGATATAGGACAGATGTCAGAGGTAGTTTCCTTACTCAGAGAGTAGTAAGGGAATGGAATGCTTTGCCTGCAACGGTCATAGATTCGCCAACTTTAGGTACATTTAAGTCATCATTGGATAAGCATATGGACGTACATGGAATAGTGTAGGTTAGATGTGCTTGAGATCGGTATGACAGGTTGGCACAACATCGAGGGCCGAAGGGCCTGTACTGTGCTGTAATGTTCTATGTTCTATGTGGCAGATTTAATGGCTCATAGAATTATACAGAATATACAAGGCAAAAACAAGAAGCTGCTGCAACTAGTCTGTGCTAGTATTTATATTCCACAAGTCTTTTTCTCTTTCACCTACTTCTCAACCTTTCAATATATATTTCTATCTTGTTTTCCCTCATGAATGTGGCTAGTTCCTTTGAGCAATTTAAAGCTACCTCCTTTTTTGAAATAAAGACATCTTATTTTAAAAATCATTTATTTAAGCACTTCATACATATTAGAAACTGTGATGGTTACTCTTCGATTTGCAGAAATCCACATAATCTAGAGTAGCAAGGCTTTTAGAGCTGAATAGACACTTGTAAGAATGCCATGGGAGAACTAGGGCTCTTTTATAACATCCTATTTGCTGTAAAGAACTTGGAAGGATGACCAGGGTAGCCACCCAGATGGCTATTCTATAGCACTGGCTGCATGCCTGGCTCTGTTTGTAGCCTTGGTCTTTCAGAATCAGATCACTGATTACTGGCAGAAATCCACTTGCTCCAGCACAGCCCTACAGATCTATAGCACTTCAGTATTGGCCAGTACTAGATAACCTCTGGGCCAAAAGAAGGTTGGTACATTGATGGTTGATCTTCAGTGCAGCGGAAGGGCCACTGCTAGATTTATGGTGAAGAAAGGAATACTTCTACTCCTTCTAGCCACATAAAGACATACCTGTCGAGAACTCTTGAGCTAGCAATTCAATTGGGCACTTTCCTAAAATGTTAAGTATCTTATTTGCATTATATATGAGGCTGCCAATTGACACGGGTTGCCTTCAGTAGTGTAGAAATTAGTGTAATTACCACGGGATTATAGTTTAGAATCTGTTTCTGGGGAATGGTGGAGGTGGGGGTGGGGGTGCTCAGCTTTACCCCTTGAATCTATCAGAAAGGGAGAGTGGCCCATCCTGATGGAAATGAGATGGAAATTCATATCAGCACCATTTTTGGGAGGCCTCATATTCTACTTCTGAATCTCTTCAGCAGAAAATATTTTCTGACCTGTGCTGGACTCATATTCAACATTGTCTAGAGATAGTAAGAACTGCAGATGCTGGAGTCAGAGGTAACACAGTGTAGCGCTGGAGGAACACAGCAAGCCAGGTAGCATCAAAGGAGCAGGAAAGTTGACCTTTCGGGTTGGGACTTTCCTGCTCCTCTGATGCTGCCTGGCCTGCTGTGTTCCTCCAGCTCCACTCTGTGTTATCTCCAACATTGTCTAGTTGTCTTTATACATAAGGAAAACAGTACATGATCACAATATATTGACATTGTGCTGTCCAAGTAATTTGTTAGGTGATATGTTTGGAATTCCCTAATTTTCTTTTCTTTCTAGCTGAGAGCTGCAGAATCAGATCAAATTCCAAAGACTATGTGTACCATCCATCAAGCTAATCAATGCAGAAACATTATTCCCTATTAGGGTTTATGAAATTAGATTTGAAACAAGTCTTTTTTTTCTTCTCAACATAAAAGTGCTTGAAAATAATTGTTTGCATAAAACCATTCATAAGTAAATGGATAAAGAAAAATCAGACCGATTTATTTAATTACATTGAGCTATCTCCTTCATAATAGGTAGAATACAATGCATTGGAATAATCACAAGACCATCACATTTAAATCAAAGCTACAATATACATTTAACTTGTAAGTACCATATTTATAAGGTCGTAACCGAGACCCTTCAACTATTAAAATTATATGCAACACACTACAAAGCTAATGTTTATGCCAATTGTTCATTGTAACAAGTCTATTTGAGGCAAAGAGAGGAAGGATTGGAATATAAGAAATGCACTTGTAAAAGGATATAAAGTAAATTTGTCATTCATGTGATGAGAATGTGTTTATCTTAGACAATGCTGTTGGCTAACTCATCCTTTTGTTCAGACTTTGGCTGGGATTTTCCATTGGGAGATTGTCAATTCCACCAGGTCCCAGGATGGGATTGCTCATGTGATCAATCACCTTTCTGCTCATTATATATTTGTGAGAGTTGATGAACCAGGAGAACAGGGAACCACTTGGAGTGGTGAGGAGGTTTTCAAGGTTCTGGCACTATATTTAAAGGTTACCCATTCAGGCCTATACTCACTGCAAGACAGCAGCACCAAAAGAACTTACGTTGATCACCCCAACCCTGGGTTGTCTCCAATAAGACAAAGATTGGTTCTGAAATTCAGCAGTACCTTCCTGGTCATTGTGTTGCAGGCCATTCAAGAAATAAGGGAAGAACTCCTCCTCACAGCTGGCATTGTTTAATGAAGAGTTGGCAGTTGGTGAGGATCTTGATACATTCTTTTAATTTTGCTTAGTATGATCCTGAATACCCCATACGCCAATACAAGTACAGAAAGATGATTATTACGTGGCTAAATTAGTTAGTAATAATGTAACAGTAACTCCAAAACTGAAAAGTGGCCCGTGATCATCAAAATGTAGCTCTTAAGGAGTTAAAATTACTGCATTTATTTTATTTTCCTCGGACTTGAGTTGGTAAATGTGTTTGATATTGCCAGCAAGTTCAAGTCGCAAGAGAAGCCCTCAAAAATACTACCGACTCATGACATTAGTTTCCAAAACCTACTTAGATATTTTCAAAGCAGATTAATATCACACTATAAAGCTATTGTAATCACATGATTATTATCCAATATTTTAAGCATTTTAGTGTTGCAGTGAACAAACTCAAATGTAAAACTCAGGAACTCCAAAATTTATGAATTATTCAACTTCTTGATGCTTTTTTTCAAATAGTAGATGTCCATACTCATCTTCTTTCACTGGGTTGACAATATCCTCTGGAATATGAAATACCCATGGAGCTACCTCGAACTCTTGTTTGGTGAGAAAGTCATTACCTAGGAGGTAAAAGGAATAAATTACCCAAAATTGTTCGCAATTGACGGAAATTTCAACATTCTTGCTTTACTCCAATAGGAAGAATCTGCATGCAGCACTAATGTCAATATGAGATCTGACTCAGGACTTTTTTTTCTGGAATTAAAAGGCAAAATAAATGTGATCAGCTACTCTCTGAGCTGATCTACTGGAACCATTGAAAATGGATAACTTGAACTCTACGATTGTGCAAAATAATAAGTTTTCTCTAATCTGGGAAATAATAAAATATGTTGGTATATTCAATTGTGGCACATGCTGGTAGGTCATAAAGACTGGATGGAGTTCATTGAAGGCAAATTACAGAATATTTGGAAGAACAAGTCTGTCATGTACATAGACCTTTTCATGTTTTATCATTTTTAGTTCAAAATATGATCAGAATACATGTAGAGTTCACTAAATGACAAAACATAACAAATTACTTTGCAAGCTGAAGAATGCAAATAACAATTAGAGAAAATTGTATCTGTTTCTGAACACGGCAGTTTAGAACCTGATTTTATCATTATTTTAGCAACAGGTCTCATTACAAACTGCTATTACCTTACAGTTTGATATGACCCCCAATTAAAAGCATTTAATTGCTGGATATCTCTTGTGTGAAATATGTCAAATTAATCACTGAGTTCAGAATTTTCCTCAGCCTAGTGAGAATGTAAACGTGTGTTTACTCAACAATGTTAGTTAGCTCAGATGCAATGAGATATCTACATAAAAATTTAAAACGTGATTTTGTATCCATTTTTTGGATCAAAACTGCCTACTTTCAAATTTCATGCTCATTATTTCAGGGAGATTTCATTTCAGAGAAACAGGATGGATATATTTTTGAGAAGACCTTTCTTTCATTACATCTCAAATTTGAATCCCAACATGATGGATGAACATTAGGTTATGTGCCAAAATTTGACGGTAATTTCTGGAATTTTCCCAGTGGCAGGTAACAGGCTGCACTCTTCAAAAAGCAATGCAAATAGACAAAGGGAAAAACAGGAGTTACTGTGGAAAATAAAGAGATCTCCCTCAGCAAGTTAATGTCACAATGTTTGTTTTTCAATGGCTCAAATTACATGTGTACTTAAAAACAACCGAGCAGAATACTCCCACACTTTCATGTTGCTTGTGGATATCAATCTGATGAAAAGGAAATTCTATTTGCTATAGATTCTTTCACAAACAATGGTTCTATGTTGTGTCTTCCAATTTATAAGTAATCAAAATGCAGTGAAACAGATTATTTTCTCATAGGCATCAGTTTTGTAAAATATATTTTAAACATTATGGTACATGTTGATTATTTGATTGTTAATTTTAAAGATTTTCATTTGTAGTTTTGTGGGGCACATCACAATGTATGACTTTGACTAATATTGCTCAAATAATTAAAAATAGAACGTTCGTTTACCATCAATATCAGCAGTGTGGAATGGTTGGATGGCATCATTTTCATTTGTTTCGGTGATATCTGATAGCTCATTGAGGCTGATTGATCCATCTTTGTTCACATCATACACTGCAAATTCACTTGGTATCTCTGTGGGATATATACAAAGTGTGAGATTGTAAAACAACAAATGTTTTCACTTGTGTTTCTACTTTACCATTAGTGTGGACAATTACAGTTGACTGTAAAATTCTTGATTCATTTCTTTCTTGAAAGGATGGCCTCATGCAATAAGAAACATGACAGAAATGAAAGTTATGTGAAAATGAAACCCATTGGCCTCTTGAATGGATGTGAACTATCCTCTGGAATTATTTGAAGAACAAGGGAGTTCTCTGGCCTAATATTAATTCCTGGTCACCAATGCTAAAATCAGATGATCTGGTCATTTAGCTCATCATCGTTTGTCAAAGCTTATGGTGTGAAATGTGGCTACGGTGTTCCATTCTACTTCCAAGGTATTTTGTTGGCTGTGAAACGTTTTAGGACATCTTGAAGAAGTGATAGGCTGTCAGTGAATGTAAACTGTTTTTAAATTTTGCAGGCAAAATGTGCACAATAATTCAATTCAACAATTCAAGCAACATTTTCAGATATGTAAATAGTTGATATGTCCAAAAATATTTTTGTCATTATTTCCATTTTTCTGGCTTCAATTTTTCCTATACTCTTTCCAGAAATTAATCTTAAAGTTGACTTTCTGCCAGATGCATAGAAGTGGATGTCCTAGTGAATGAGTCAAAGAAGGCTAGTATGTAGATACTGCAAATAATCAGGGAACCTAATAGAATATTGTGGTTTATTATGAGAGGAGTTGAATGCAGGAACAGGGAAGTTACGCTTCCGTTATACATGGCATTGGTGGAGTACAGTGTACAGCACCGGTCATGGAGAGAATGTTTATGCCTTGCAATCAGTTCAGAGAAAGTTTCCTAGATTCATATATGGCATGGGTGATTTGTCTCATGAGAACAGGCTGAACAGGCTGGGCTAGGCCTGTCACCCCTCGAGCATAGAAGAGTCAGAGGTGACTTAATTGAATAAAATAGAAGGAGTTCTTAAGGGAACTTTATAAGACCCTGAGGGGCGGATGCTAAAAGGATTTAACTCTTGCAGGAGAATCTAGAACTCAGAGTCATAATTTATTAATAATGGCACCCATTTAAAAGGGATGAAACATTTCTTTTCTCTGAGGGTTGAGAATATTTGGAATTCCCTTCCTTAGAAGACAGTAAACATAGAACCTTTAAGTATTTTTAGGCAGATGTAGATAAATTCTTCATCACCAAGGGGGATGAAAGATTACCAGGTTTTTGCACGAATCTAGAGTTGAAGTTTAAATCAGATCAGCCGTGATTTAATTGAATAGTGGAGCAGGCTTGAAGGGTTGAGTGGATTACTCTTGTTCCCTGTTTGTATATTTGTAAAATAATAAACTATGAACATAAGACTAGACCCACAAAAAGATGTAAATAACTTTCTCCATCCAAACAACCTCTCCTCAGATGTCAGATTAAAATGTATGGATGATACCTGTCTCTGTAAATGTTGAGCCATATTTCCTCAGTAATCTGGTCACGATTAGACACAATTGGCTATAATCTGGTTTGATCTTGCATTTATTTAGTGTGATCCCCCTTTTTGGAATGGGTGAGAATTTCAGAAGCTCTACCTTAAATTGTTGATTCCATGTGAGGATAGGTTGAACGAACCACAAACCATATTCGTCACAGAATGACCATGGTTTATAACCACTAGTATAGGATGTGTTATTCGTTCTTTCCTATTTATTTTATCGGTTCATTTTTATTTTTCAACTGTCTTCTTATTTTCTCTTTATTATATTTACTTAAATATTTCATTTTATAATAATTCATCCATATATTATACTTTATTCATTAAGTAGAAGGTCATGGAGAAGGTCAATTCCTGCTGTATTCTACATGGCACCATTCTAACCAATCAGAGTCTACCTATCTGTTCTAAGTTTTTCAGCTGAGGTTGATGGTTAACATTTCCTGCTGTATCTCCATACCAACAACCGTTCAACCAATAAGCATCTTCTTATGTTGTATTATGAACATTTGATTTTCAAATTGGGTTTCTCGCACCTCAGTCCTAATGAGTGCTGGATGAAAAACTTTAAATTCATGCCTTGTTTTACCAGTCTTTTGTATTATCAAGCAATTATTTACATAATCACTTACACACATTTTGCTGATTTCTGCTTATTCCTAACTGTCCTTCTCTAATTTACCTCCTCATTGGCTGTGTAATTTGTGTCATTTTAAGGATTCCTCTTCACCAAATCCTGCATTCTTTTGCATTTTAAATATTTCCTATCCTCTCTTTCCTCTGTTGTTAATTCTATGTTGGCTTAATTACTGCTCATGTCAATTTCTTGTTATCAATGCCTTTCAGACACGGATTCTGTTGCTGGCAATGCACTTTACTGCAGCTGTGCAAACAGGAAGCAATGGGCCAGCTGTGAAGATCAGTGCCAGGACTGCACTTGGACCTACAATAAACTCATGGCCTCAGCGCCAAGCTGGAATGAGAGGAACTCTGACAGGCCAAAGCAAAGTTTTCCTAGTACACCGAGTATTGAGTGTCTGAGAACTGAGAGAGAATGAACTATGATTGCACCTCCAAATCCACTTCTTTCTGTTTCTGTCAAAAATACATTAAAGGCTCCTGTTCTAATCACTGACTTTTTGCAATATCTCCACTGTTCTTTCACATATATTTATATTCACATGTATTCACATATTCTCAGCACATATTTAAGCCCGGCTGAGAAAATATGGGTTTCCTTTGCTCCCTTGATCTTTTAAGAAAATACTTGTCAAAGCATCAACTTTGGGTTCAAGTGATCTCAATTTCAGGTGCATTTTTGTTAGTAATGCAGAATCTAACCAGTACTTTGAATCCACAAGGCAGAGATCAGAGATACAGGTATGGTACAGTGATAGGCTGTTTCCTATAAGGTACAATGACACCAAGGGCTTAAGAAAACAAGTTCAGAGGTCAGCCAGCCCTTTAGTGACATCAACCCATGACCACTTGAGCATTAACTGGCTGTTTGTTTTTGTTTGTAGCATATAAACCTTACACTTTGCAGAGTGGTGACTTGCTCTGCTCTCCTGAATGAGCTTTTCAATCGATACTCTGGACTTGACTACATGGTTCACTAAATACCTTGGAATTTGGACCAGCAGTGAGCAGGCATGTCTGGTGCTGTATTAGTGTCAATGGGTGTGAAATGCTTCGTCATTGCTTAATCACAAAGTGGTCCAGATTGTAGTGAAATATCATAGCACAAGCCCTGCAGAGGGTTATTGTAGCACATTGGGAATATCCCTATCTTAGAGGTGAAAGGTTGTCAATTCAAATCTCACCTGTTCTCTGCTCTAGGGATATACCATGACATAGTTGTACGGTTGAAGAAAATATTTGTATTATGTGGAAGTTGTATTTAAAATGGCCTGTATTTGCAATTCAGATGCCAAAGGAGTTATAGATGTTATCTGACTCTCACCTGCTGACTGTGGTTAATTCATATCTCACTCAGCTGAAACCAGAGTGACACTCTTACAGCTTAATACTCAAGTTAATTTACAGCTAATTTATATTTTATAATTTCCTTGCCGTTAACTTTAAAGTGACACATTACAACGTCTGACTTCGATCTTATCTTCTAAATTTAAAACGGGAATAAATAGAGTCCAGATTTGAATTCCACTGCAGCCACACATCACTGGCTTTCCCTTTCCAGGGTGTGAAAATGAATGCACATTTTACCAACAATCTGAAAGGCGCCAGGCTCTTGTGGAGACGGCTTGATTTCCTCTAGTCGGGGACTGAAGGTTTCTTCCTGCTCGTTAACGGGGAGAGGGGTTCCGTAGGCAAGAACCGCCCAGGAGACAGAAACCAGCCAGAAGTGACGGAAATTCATCGTGAAATCTGTAAACAAAAAAATAACTGGGAAGAGTGTAGCCTGAGACAACTTTTCTCTTTGCTCTGCCTGGGCCCCCTGGCACATGAGCAATGATAAGTATATTGGAAGCAGTTCCAGCAATTCATTCCAGAATGGCTCAGTCAGTTGCCGAACGAAAGGGCGAAATGACTTTATTTCCAATCAAACACTAGCAGGGAAGTGAAGAAGGGAGGGGGGGGGGGGGGAATGCAGTTAATGTTTTTTAGATTTTCAACTGCATTTAACTTGTCTTGAAAGTGAGATGGACTGAGGTACACATTTATGAATCTTGCCGAGCAACTCGCAAACGGGGACAACACAGAGGGAAGCTGATCAGAGATAATGGGAACTGCAGATGCTGCAGAATCCGAGATAACAAAGTGTGAAGCTGGATGAGCACAGCAGAAACGTCAGCTTTTGTGCTCCTAAGATGCTGCTTGGCCTACTGTGTTCATCCAGCTCCACATTTTCTTATCACAGAGGGCAGCTATTCGGCCCATCGTGTCTGTGTGACCTCTCTGAAAGGACTGTTAAATAATCCATTTCCCTTCCCGTGCCCCGTGTCCCTGCATTCCAGTCAAAGAACTACAAGTGAAACTGCTTCTACCACAGCTTCAGGGAGGTCAGTCCTGATCGTCAAGCATGTTATCTTTCAGGTTTTTGAGCAGATTTGTCGATGCTGTTGTTGTCTTGCTTGCCGGCCTGGTAAATTTATTGGCAGCCATTTCGTTATCATACTAGGTATCATCATTGCACCTCGGGTGAAACTTCAGTGTTCTGTCCTGCATGCTATTTACGGTCTCAGTTTGGTGGAGTGGGTGGCATAGCTTCCAGATTTGTTTCTTAGTTCTTGGTATTATGGGGTCCAGCTCTACTTGTTTGTTCATGGAGTTCTGGTTTGACTGCCAGGCCTCCAGGAATTCTCGTGTGTATCTTTGGTTGGCTTGTCCTAGGATGGCTATGTTGTCCCAGTCGAATTGGGGCCCCTCTTTGTCCAAATGTATTGAAATGAGCGCTGGTTGGTCATGTCTGTTGGTAGTTAGTCGGTGTTCCTGAATCCTGATGGCTAGCTTCCTTCTGGTTTGCTCTAAGTAATGTTTTTGGCCGTCTTTGCATGGTATCTTGTAAATAACATTGGTCCTGTTAGTTGTTGTTGGATCCTTTGTTCTCATCAGTAGCTATCATAGCATAGCTGCAGGTTTGTAGGCTACTGGATTCCTGGGGGCAGAGTAATCTGGTGGTCATTTCAGACATGTCCTTAATGTATGGTAGGGTGGCTAATGGGTTCTTTCTTCCGGTTGTGGTCTGTTGTGCAAGTATTGGCAGGCTACGTTTTTCGGTTAACTTGTTGCTAAAGATGCTGTACAGGTATTCTTCTGGGGTTATGGGCAGGTCCAGGGTTCTGCAGTGGGCTGCAGCTCACTTGAACAGTGTTTTGATGCAGCTGTGTTTCTGGGTATTGGGATGATAGCTATTACAGTTGAGTACCTGATCCATAAAGGTGGCCTTCCTGTGTATGTTGATCCTTAGCTCATCATTGGCCATACGTTCAACCATTATGTCCAAGAAGGGAAGTCTGTCATTGTTCTCTCCCCGGGTGAATTTTATGCTGGCGAGGATGTCGTTTATGAGTACAGGTTTGCGCCCGTTTAGAGCCTTTGATAATAACAACAAAGGGCTCATCCATAGTGGATCTGTAGTTTTGGTTGGAAGGGCTGTCCATTCCAGTCTTTGCATTATAGATTCCGCTATTAGTCCTGACATTGGTGATCCCATGGTGTTCTGTTGATTTGTCCAGATATCTTGCTGTTGAAGGTGAAGTGGGTTGAGAGGCACAGATCCGGAAGTTTGAAGGTGTCGTCTTTGCTGATGGGGTCGGGTGTCTGTATCCCTGGTCTGTCTAGTAGCTAGTCATAAACAACATCCTCACCAGCAAAACAAAAAATCACAAGGGAAAGAGGAGAACAACGACAGACTTCCCTTCCTGGGCGTAATGGTCAAACGTCTGGACAATGGCGAGGTCCAGACCAGCGTTCACAGGAAGGCCACACTTGTGGATCAGTACTCAACTACAATAGCCACCGTTCCAATGTGCGCAAACAGCGCTGCATCAAAACCAAGTAAGTTGCAGCCCACTGCAACAGCCTGGACCTGCGCATAGCCCCGGAAGAAGAATACCTGTACAGCATCTTTAGAAAGAACAGTTACCCGAAAAACGTAGCCTGCCAATGCTTGCACAACAGGAAGAAAGAACACATCCAGAGACATTAATCACCATACCATACATTAAGGACATATCTGAAATGACCAACAGATTACTTTGCCTCATAGGAATCATGGTAGCCCACAAGCCTATAGCTACACTATGAGTGATAATGGGAACTGCAGATGCTGGAGAATCCAAGACAATAAAATGTGAGCCTGGATGAAAACAGCAGGCCCAGCAGCATCTCAGGAGCACTAACCTCCCTAACCTGTTCTTCCTCTCACCCATCCCTTCCTCCCACCCCAAGCCGCACCTCCATCTCCTATCTACTAACCTCATCCCACCTCCTTGACCTGTCCGTCTTCCCTGGACTGACCTATCCCCTCCCTACCTATCTTCTTTTCTCTCCATCTTTGGTCCACCTCCCCCTCTCTCCCTATTTATTCCAGAACCCTCTCCCCATCCCCCTCTCTGATGAAGGGTCTAGGCCCGAAACGTCAGCTTTTGTGCTCCGGAGATGCTGCTGGGCCTGCTGTGTTCATCCAGCCTCACATTTGATTGTCTATAGCTACACTATGATAGCTACTGATGAGAATAAAGGATCCAACAACCACAACTATCAGAACCAATGTTATTTACAAGATGCCATGCAAAGACTGCAAAAAAAAAATACACAGGGCAAATGAGAAGTTAGCCATTGGGATTCATGAACACCAGCTAGCTACCAAGAGATTAAAAACAAAGTTGTTGGAAAAGCTCAGCAGGTCTGGCAGCAGCTATGAAGGAAAAACATTAATGTTTTGAGTCCAGTGACCTTTCCTCAAAACCCTCACCGGACATAAAACATTAACTGTTTTTCCCTTCACAGATGCTGCCAGACCTGCTGAGTTTTTCCAGCAATTTTGTTGTTTTTGTTCCCGATTTACAGCATCCACACTTCTTTCAGGTTTGTAGCTACCAAGAGACATGACCAACTATCACTCACTTCAATACGTGTGAACAAAGAGGGTCCCCAATTCTACTGGGATAACAGCCACCCTAGGACAAGCCAACCAAAGATACACAAGAATTCCTGGAGGCCTGGCACTCAAACCGAACTCCATTAACATGTAGAGCTGGATCCCATAAGCCAAGCAAGAAGAAACAAACCTGGAGGCTATGCCACCCACCCCAACAAACTGAGACACAAATAGCTCGCAGGACAGAACACTGAAGCTTCACCAGTGGTGCAATGATGAAGTTCCTTAGTATGGTGACAAAATGCCTGTGAATAAACTTACCAGCTCAGTGAGAGAGTGAACAACCGCACATTAGCTTCTCTCTAGGCCTCCTTAGTCCCTCACAGTGTTTTCAAACAACCAAAAATTCCACTGGGAATCATACCCCACAGCTACAACCCTTCAGAGACACATATGGAGCCCAGGGGTAGAACCAAAAAGGGGGGCTGGTCGCCAGCTACCGTCTACCCCCCCCTTTCAAAACTGCATCTGCTGGCCCAGTTCAATGATGTTTAACATCCCCTCCAGTGCAGTCACTCAGAGTGCAAACATTTAAATGGCACCCCTTAATTATGAAGAAACCCAAGGCTCGTGTTTACTCTTTAATTGGGAAGGCAGAGTTTATATTATGCACGTGTTTGTGTCTGTTGGATTCGTCCTATAACTACTGCTGACACAGTGATCAGATTTAACTTTCTACACAGCGGCAGATGTTCCATCCCACAGATTGACAGAGAATTGATATGCCTGTCTGGATGTACCCAGAGCTTTCATAGAGACTCTGTCTCTGCTCTTAACACGAGTGTCCGAGACACTCCGAATTGACAGCCAGCCGAAGGGATGTGGAAATCACAGGGGTTGGGGGTTAGGGATCGTTTAAAACCGTTAAGAAATACAGAAAGGGGGTTGATTTCCCCTCTTACCAGCTGCTGCCGCAAACTTTTTGTTTTGCGAGGTGCTGATTTTTAAAGACAGGATTTCCAGCTCGCTGCCAACACAATTCCCGGCGATAAACGGACTGTTCTAACTGCGGAGTGGGCTTTAGTCTGAATAAGAAAGCAGCTGCAAAGGCTGGGGGGTGGTGTTGGTGGAAAGTGTGTACGATCTCAGAATGACCCCGAGGCCAAGAAATGCGAGCGGGAACGCCGCCTGGGGGGAAGACAGTCTCTGCAAGGATCATTGAGACACCTTCCTCCATGTGCCTCCGCTTGAAGAACCGTGCGATTGGAACCAGTCTAAACTTTGCTTTGCTGCCTTACTGTGAGACCTTTGGAGCGCAAACATTTCACTAGTTCAGCTCACCTACCCTCTTGTTAAATTTTGAACTGCACAATTCTTAATAGCCAGAGAGAAAAAAAAACAATTATCGATTGGGGGCAGGGTAATTCAACAGTTGCCGGCACTAACTATTACCTGCTCCTGGGGTGATGTTGGATTTTTGTTTTGTTTGGGACCCCGCAGCAGCTCCAAAATTCTGGCCTTGAATTCGAATTCTGCAGCCCCCGCGCCCCGCTCCTTCTGTACGTGCCGAACAAATTCCGGAAGCACAAGTGTCGGGGGGACTGGGGAACAGTCCTAATTTTAGGGTGAATGTTCGCGGTCATACGGCTGTAATTTAAAACTTATTCTTCTCTGTCTCTGTGGCAAGAGGGAATTAGTTCCTCTTGCAGAACGAGATTTTGTGCCAAACATGCCAACAGCTGCCCGTGTTAAAACATCTCAAACTTTCAAACGATTGGTAAGGTTGTTACTTTGCAAAGTAAAATATATTTCATATTTCATTCCTTCGACTTCAGCTTTTTGAATGTGACTAGCGTTTGTAGCTTTAGAAATGTCAATGTTTTCATACACCAAATTCTCAATTGATCACTTTGCAATTTACTTAAAAATGAAAATCAATAAATTGTTTTCTAACGACATTACATTTCATAATGCCCTGAGAGCTGGGTATCCCTCAGTCTGATTATACAGACAGAAACGTTAGATTTTCCTGAAAATGGATCCTCTTTCCGTTTTGGAGCTAACACATGTAACAGTTTTGACAGCCCAAACCAACACAAACCTGCACAGCAGAATCCGTTAGCACTGTTGGATATTCAGGGAGTAAACATATAGCTCTAATGTTTTGAGAACTGCAGGCACCTTATGTGGATGCCTTGATCAGAAAGGTATAGGAGTTAGACTAGAGGATGCACAGTCCTCTCAGCAATATAAAATATTATGTCAGTCAGAAAATGGCTGGAGAATTTACACTTTTAAGTAATATGCAAAATTGGGGAATTAATATATGAAAACATTGGTACGTTAGAAACAGCAGTCTCATTCAAATTGTGGAGTGTGCCAAAGGTGTCAGCAACGATATTTCCCATAGTGGTCAGCACTGTTTACACCAACGGATTCCAAACATGTGGATACACCTCTACTCTTCCCAAAAAAAGTCCTGCTCCTCTGTGTACCACCTTCTGCAGCATCAAAGAAGGAAATGTCGTGTAATATATTTGGGTGATTTGGCAGACAAAGGATAAGTAAAGAAACAAAGGATTGATCCAGAAGAAATGTAGCTGATTACATTCCCACAAACTCTGCTCCATAAAATTGAGATCATTAAAATGCTTTTGCTGAAGCCCTTATTTGCACCAAATCCTGTTTATAGATATTTTTGATCAACCTGTTTAGAAATGTGACATCAACCTCTGGAGTGAATGGAACTTGAACACAGGCCTTCAGACATAACTACAGTTCCACAAAACCTACTCCAAGTCTTGTTTGTACTGTGGTCACCAAACTACTTTGGTTACAATTTAGGCAACACCTTTTTAAAAAAAAATCCTCATCTTTGTTTTCAAATCCCTTTATGTCCTCCCATCACGTCCCTCCCTGTAATCTCTTCCAGCTCCACAACACACAGCTAATTGCGTTTGTCTAATTCTGGTTTCTTTAGCAACTTCAATTTTAATTGTTCAACAATTCTATACCTACACTCTGGAATAATCTTTCTAAAATGTCCACCTCCCTCCTCCTCTTTCTTCTTTCAAAATACTGTTCTAACCTATCTGTTGATTTTAACTTTCTGCTATAAACTTTCTTTTATGTGCCTTGGTGTCTAATTTTGTTTTATAAATGCTCCTGTGAAGCACCAAGAAATGTTTTATTGCAAAAAGTGCACTATAAATTGTCCTGATTGATAGCTTGCACAACTGGCAGCTACTCAATGTGGGTGTGAGTCTGAGTCCAGTGCGAAGTGTGTGAAAGTGAGGTAAACGATATGAATGTAAAGTTGGAAGTTGGAAATGTTTGGCACTCATGATAGTGGGCTCCTTACTAGTGCATGCCGCCAATGAAAATTGTACAAGCACTGTCTACCCGTAACAATCGTGAAAATGTGCATGCAGCATTGGGTTGGAATCCTGCTTTCGTTGCAATGAACAAGTTACCATAAATCACACATCTCCGACCCTAACCATATTTGAGGTGTACTCAAGTTAACTTCCATTGCTCCAATACCCAACTCTTTGGGATAACATCTACATTCATTTATTCCATAGATTGTAGTTTCACTAGTAACAAAAACAGAAAATGCTGGAAACACTCAGCAGTTCAGGCAGCATCTGTGAAGAGAGAAACAGCACTAATATGTAACTAAAACTGGAAGTTAGAGACTTCATTTGTAAGGAAATACAGAGACAAACAAAGGGCTTGATAGGGCAGGGTAAGGGAACAAAGTTTTTCTCACATCACCCTTGCTTCATTTGCACATCTCTTTAAATCCATGTCCTCTTGTTCTTGGTTCTTTTTTGAATGGGAACATCTTCTCCATATCCACTCTGACCAGCCCATTCATGATTTTGAAAACCTCTATCAAATCTTCTACTGGCCTTCTTCTCTACAGGAAGAACAACCTCAACTTCTTCAGTCTGTCCTCATAACTGAAGTTTCTCATTTCTGTAAGTCATTTTTGTAAATTACTTCTGCATTTTTAAAAATGCATTCACATTCTTCCTATATTGTGGTGTGCCTACAGCTGTGCACCTTGCTTACCTATCATGCATGTGCTCATTTTCTTGTATTGTCTTCCAGATGGACAACACCTCTGTTAGAATTGGGTAAAGAGGTCTGTGGGACTGGAAGAGGACTCTTGTCCAAAGAAATGGGCATGGCAGTAAAGACGATGGAAGAAGAGTTCAATATCATGTTGTGCCCGAAATTTGTTAAGGTCGGGGCGTAGAGGGATGCTGGAGTCTGGGATAGCACAGTATGGAGCAGGACAAACATAGCAGGCCAGGCAGCATTGGAGGAGCAGGAAAGCTGACATTTCAGGTTAGGACCCTTCTTCTGAAGAAGGGGAGGGGAGGAAAGTTCCAGATGGCCATGGATATCTCTGAGTTTTTGCATCTTGTGAGTCTTGATGCCTGAAAGGAAAAGAAAAAGTTTCTTGTTAGCACAACGAATGAGCGGGAGAATGAAGTGGAACTGTGGAGTGGTGCAGCCCTGAACCAGTGTGATGCGATGCTGTTGGAGAGAAAGGTCAAGAGCGCGCATGATACTGCATGACACTGAGTTTGGATCTCAGAATGCCGCGCGAGCAGCTGTCTGTGGAACGTTGAACATCACAAAGAAACCTGTGATCCTGTTCCATTCCGGCCCCCACCCACAACTCTTTCTCTGATGTATCAATGATATCCTCAGTGCTGCTTTCCTCACTCATCCGGAATTGGAAATGTTCATGGATTTTACTTCCAATTTCCACCCTGCCCTCACTTTCACCTGCTCGATCTCTGACTCCTTCCTTCCCTTCCTTGACATTTCTGTTTCAATTTCTGGGGAAAGATTGGCCACTAATATCCACTATATACCCACTGACTCCCACAGCTACCTGGGCTATACATTCTCGCAACCTGCTTCCTGCAAAGACCCCATCCCATTCTCTCAGTTCCTTTGTCACCATTGCATATGTTGAGATGAGGCCAACATCGAGGAGGGAGCCCGCGAAATGTCCACCTTCTTCCTCAACCGAGGATTCCTTAGCACTGTTGTTGATAGTACCCTCAACCAGGTCCATCCCACCTGCTGCACTTCCATTCTCAGCCTGTTTGTCCCCCACTGCAACAGAGATAGGGTTCCCCTTGTCTTTACCTACCATCCCACCAGCATCCACATCCAGGAGATCATCAGTCGCCACCACCAGCCACATATTTCAGCCCCGCCCCCTTTCTTGTCTGTCTTCTGCAGGGAATGTTTCCTTTGGGACAGCCTGGTCTATTCTTCCTTCACATTCAACACACCCCACAGCCCCACGCCACCTTTCCCTGTAACCAGTGAAGGTGTAATGCCTGCCCATTTACCACCTCCCTCCCCAGTATCCAAGGGCCCAAACGTACTTTCCAGGTAAAGAAAAACTTCACCTGCCCTTCCTGGAATCTAGTCTACCGAATTTTCTGCTCACAATGTCCTCTCCTCAACACTGGGGAAACAAAGTGTACACTGGGTGAACACTTCACAGAATACCTACTTGCTGCTCGCAGAAAAGACCCTGAGCTTACCTGTTGCCTGCCACTTTAATACACCACCCTGTTCCCTGGCCAACATCTCCGTCTCAGGCTTGCTGCCGCGTTCCAGTGAAACCCAGTGCAAGCTGGAAGAACATTTTCCATTTGTGAACCATGCAACCCTCCAGACTCAATTGACTGTATAAATATCGAGTTCAATAATTTTTGGGCCTAAATTCTCCCATATCCTAGCCTTCTACCCATATACCAGGCCTTGTTATCACATAGCCTGCCATTTCACACCGTCTAACATTAGTCACCAATACTGCCTATTAACAGCTAGTCGCTCTCCTAGTTGGATCCTGATCAAATTCTTTGTCTATCCAACTGCTCTTCTCTTTCTTTGGACTCTATCCCCACCAATCGTTTACTCCCTATTCTGTCACACTCCCTATCTTCTGCATATAAACCGATATTTTCCTAGCTACAATCAGTTCTGAGTTAGGGTCATCAGACCCGAAACATTAACTTTGATTTTTTCTTTACAGATGCTGCCAGACTTGCTGAGCTTTTCCTGAACCTTTTGTGTTTGTTCCTGATAAACAGCATCTGCAGTTCTTTCGGTTTCTGAATGACTGATGCCTTTTTTGTGAATTTCTCAAGTGGATGTAAAATATCTCATTGTACTTCTTCCAAGAAGAACAAGAAGCTATCTCTAGTATTCTGACAAATTGTTATCCAGTCAACTCACAAAACTGAATATTTGGGTATTAGCATATTTTATGTGGGAGCTTGCTCTTCGGATTGCCACTTATCCTACTTTTCTGTTATGAACATGCTTTAAAAATATCCATTGAGTATATACACTTTCAGATGGCAGGTAGTAGTGAGAGTTGCTGTAAAATAGTTGGTGGTGTGAAAAAATACTATGCATGAAACACCTAAGTATGTGATAGTAGCAACAGAAGGTAACATCAGAGATTGGCAGTAGTATACCAAAGAATCTGACTACAGGCAGTCCCTGACTAACATATCAGAGATAGTAGAAACTGCAGATGATGGAGAATCCAAGATAACAAAGTGTAGAGCCCGATGAACACAGCAGGCCAAGCAGCATCTGCTCCAAAGACGCTGCTTGGCCTGCTGTGTTCATCCAGCTCTACACTTTGTTGTCCCTGACTAACATATGCCTGATTAACAAATGCTTGCATTTACAAATGAGGATCCATATTAATCTTAATTTTAAAGATCTAATTACAAACATTTTCTTGTGTGTGTGAGTGACTATATTGTATTGTGTTTCTACTTGGGTACAAATCAACTTACAAATGTACTCGAGAATGTAATCCATTCACAACCTGAGGATTCCTGTATCAGCTTAAACCCTCAGTTTTATTCCTTCTTTCAACTCAGTAGCAGTGGCTGTATTAGGAGCAGTGATATTTTTAGTCGACACAATAAAAAGTGTGGACCTAACCGTGTTAGTGTAAATTTATTATGATATATGCAGTTTTAATACAAAAGAGAATATTTCAGGAATGTGTCCTGATTATTCAAGTTGATTGTGCATTACTCTGTTTGGATAGGGGAAAAATTTAGATCATTGGACTTTGGATCCAACATTGTGTTACAGTATGGAAACTTATGGTGAACACCAATATACAGTGAAGTCAAGTGTCTGTATATGTAAGACATGCTGAACCGTGCAGCAAACAACTTCCGCAAACTTGGTTTGTCAGCTTATTTCACTGCATTTGAATAAGCTGTTTACCATCTTAAGGGAATGGTTCAATGGACTGACTTCAGACAGCATTGAGACAAAACCACTTAATTGTAATAAACTGATTTGTTTTTAATTTCCTAGTGTTACAGATCCAGTAGGAAAATCTATCCTGGATGTCGCCCACCATTATTTTGCTCATCCTTAATGTATATTGTGTAGCAATAGATTAATAGAAGGCGTATCAGGCCTGGCACTGATCTTGTTATCATTCCTTATAAGCCTAAACCTTTGTCAACAGGCATTAATTAATAAAAATCAGGAGCAACATTCTCATGAAATTACTTCCAATTTTACCTGAGTTCGGTGACTCTTGTTGTATTACTGCTCCTAACAGCTACTGAGTTGAGTGAACTGAATACAAATGAAAGACCAATCTTGGGATCTTTCTAATCTATATGGCTCAGCATCACACTTGGTGATACAATGTCCATTAATATCAAAGTCATTTGGAAAGGAAGAAAATTGTTAAGAGTGGCTTTCAAGAAGGGCTATATCTCAATCTATGACACCAAAATTAGTGGTGTAATGGACAGTGAAGAAGATTATCTCAGAGTATGATGGGACCTTGAACAGATGGGCCACGAAGTGGCAGATGGAGTTTAATTTAGATAAATGTGAGGTGTTGCATTTTGGTAAGGCAGGGCTTATACAGTCAATGGTAGTGTCCTGGGGAGTGTTGCCAAACAAATAGACCTAGGGGTTAAGGTGCATAATTGCTTGAAAGTGGAGTTTCAGGTAGACAAAGTGGTGAAGAAGGCATTTGGCATTCTGATATTGATTCGAACATTGAGTGTAGGAGTTGCGAGGTCATGTTGTGGCTGTACAGGGCACTGGTGAGGTCACTTTTAGAATACTACGTTTAGTTCTGGTTGTCCTGCTATAGGACAGATGTGAAACTTGAAAGTATTCAGAAAAGATTTACAAGATGTTGCCAGGTTTCAAGTGTTTGAACTACGGTTGAATAGGCTGGGCATCATAGGCCAAGGAGTGACCTTAGAGAAGTTTATAAAATCATGAGGGGCATGGAAGAGTGAATAGCCAAGGTCTTTTTCCTTGTTGGGGGAGAGCAAAACAAGAGGGCATAGATTTAAGATGAGAGGGGAATGATTTAAAAAGGACCTGAGGGGAAACCTTTTCATGCAGAAGTTTGTGCATGTATGGAACAAGCTGCCAGAGGAAACCTGTGAAGGCGGAATCAATTACAACATTTAAAAGGCATCTGGATGGGTCTATAAATAAGAAGAGTTTAGAAGGATATAGACCAAATGCTGGCAAATGGAACTAGGTCAGATTGGGATGTCTGGAACGTGTGGATGAGGTGTGAATGGTCTGTTTCTCTGCTGTATGACTCTGTGACTCTATTTGCAAAAAATGTGCTTTTGGTGATAATTTATTGAAAATTTAACTTAAACTTCTCACTTTGAGTTGGATAAAATTCTTCAGATGAGAGGATTCTGACATTTTTCCAGTAGTGACACAGTAATGAAAGTGCCAGCTACAGCACAGATATGATGTGAAGACATCAACTCCGGTATTGGCTGCAAAAAATATTTTGCTTCAGGTTCAGCTTTATGTAAGGAAACTCATCAGGTTTTTAACACAGATATACCTCCATGTAATTACAGTGTAAGATAAAGTTTTTATTTGCTTTCCAAAAAATTGACAACATATGTATGACAATCATGCCCTGGTATCATAACACCATTTAGAACTTAACTACACCATTTAATATATACGTCGAAAACTGTACATTTTATCAATTTAACATTTATAAATCTACAAAACAATACTCTTTTTACTAGACTCATTATATACTGAATATATTTTATACAAATTAAATACATAGCTGACGTTTAAAGAGTAATTATTTGTTTGTGTTAAGAGTTATTGCAGTGTTAAGGTCTATGATGGAAGAATTGTTATTTCTTTGACAAAACTACATTAAATAAGATGCAGACATTTACACTTAATTTTTACACACTTGCTATACAATAACATTTTGACAGATATAGTTGTAATAGTTCTTTTAAAAGCAACCAATGTTTAATCAATTCACATGTACTTTCTATGCTTTTACTTAGAATACATTGTACAATATACTAAATTTTCTTCCATGGTTCTGTTTCCCTGTCACATTTGCGTAGCTGCCATAGACACAAGCTGATGTCTGTCTCAAAGTAGAAAATTTTTGAAACACTGCCTTGATCTACTGCTACATGATATTATGAAATCAATAGTCATTTACCACTCCCTGCATTATAAAGTACATTGTTAATGCCCGGATCTGGATCTTCAAATGTTGCAACTTCAAAATATTTACTTCAACTACTTATTCAATACAGGCTGGAATGAGAAGTAATGCTCAGATGAATAAAAGTTTTATCCTAATATTTAAGTATATTCAAATGCTTGCCTAATCGAGATATAACGGCTGCTTTTCAGCATAGGGTATTTGAAAGCAAAGAAAATGAGGATTTGGTGTATTTGAATAATTCATTAGTCAAAGCTGAGTTACAACACTAATGACTTGGCTTTAGCACCAAGTCGTAATTTAGTTAGAGATAGTTGAGCAAAGAAGTTCAGGAAAATGAATAAATGACACAAAACTAAAAATTTCCAACATCTAATGAACAAAAATCTAAAGAAGCCAGGACAATGATACCATGGGGCACCCTTGAAACGGCATACAGCACTTTCTCTGTCTATCATTCCCTCTACATGGGCAGCAACATCTTGTCCTTCTGTCAGACTACTTACATTTGCTTTTGCATTCCCCATTTCCACTGGCCTAGCCTCTAAACCTATGCTTCTTATGCCAGTCTGTGTGATCTGTGCTGTCAATTGTTACTGCAATAAATTAATGTTCTTTCTACTCGCCCTCAGCAAGAGACATAAATGAACATTATTAAAGGTTGGGACTATCTTGGACACTGAACTAAATTATAAAATGCTATTAACAATGTAGAGAAGAATTTCTTCTAGTATCCAATATTTTGCTTTCTGTCACTGGAAAAAAAAGTGAATCCTCACATTGGCATCTGACAGTGGTACTTGGGTGGACCAGGAGGTGAAGAAGAAAACATGGGGAAAGAGCTGAAAAAAGTGGATGTCAAGTGGACAGGGAATTCCTACAGTTTGCAGCATCCACTATCAAGAATGTAAATGTTACAGGAAGAAAATTAAGTACTATTCTGAAAAATGTGACAGGACCATTAAAGAGTAGATAAGAAAATTCTATGATTTTATTGCAAAACCATAATTCTGATAAATGGCCTTCATGCTATAAACTTGACAGACTGAATATGTTGACGTGTATAAAATAATCACGACTACATAGTCATAAAATCAAAGAGTCTTAGATCCCAGAGGGAAGCTATTTGGCCCATCGTGTCTGTACCAACTCTTTGAAAAGAAAACTATAGTTTAAAAAAATGCTAACAGTCTGCCTCTATTGATGGTTCTCTGCCAAAATTACATTGTTATCAAAACCTGATCTGAAACATTTTTTGTTAAGCATTTTACTGATGTCCATCAACAAAGGTTTAGAGCCTGTATAACTATTGATCATATTTGTGATAGGAGGTAGGTGCACAATAATGTAACTACAGTCCTTGGTCTCGATCAACCGGTGAAAGATTCATTTTCTGGGCAGTGTTAGTATCTTATATTTAATAAATAATCTACATATAGGCTTCATCGCTTGGAGTGTTGCCATGCTCAGGCTGTTCTGGTCCATTCTCCCGGCATTTTGTGTCCTCAGTTGGTTGAGTCATAAGTCGGAGACGCTATGAACCAAAATAATAAAAGTCAAAAAACTTGCAAAGGCTTGGAATGTGGACAGTAATGGTTATTATTCAAATATTATGCATTAATCTCATGTCAAGAGTAACAGTTCTTTTGGAAAACCTTGGAGTTATACTAACAAAAATGCAAAGCTACTGTTTGTTTTGATCAAGTAGCATCAATCTTATAATTAAATAAAAAAAATGGAATATCTTGAATGTGATTAATTTTTCCATCTGTTTAAGTGAAAATAAAATAAAGAACATATTTTCTAGTTGCCATTTACACTTCATTCAAGCGATAAATGAAATGCTTAATTCAGTTCAATAAAACTTGATGTTCGAAAGAGGCCTTAATGTTCATACGGAGCAATCGAATCAGGGAAATGTTGTACCACTGAGATTACAACAGACTCTTCAAGCTCAACTTTTCTTGTCCTGGGACACCTCCTTCTTCACTTTAGCTCAGACTGAAGGATCAACTGATATGCAAGTGAATATGCAAGAAATACTGCAGAATTCGTACCCTGTTTACATCCTTGTACTTACATTAACATGTTATTTAAATGAATGGAGATTTAAAAGGCCAAGTCTCTAAGGTTGTGAAAGTGAATGACTGATTGCCCTGAAAATTTCCGTACCAAGTAGGACACGTACTTATCATTAAAGATGAGCAACTACATTAAAAAATCTTTTAACATTTTCTTCTGTCACCAAAGAGGAGATGCCAAGTATAGGTTATTTGTAGGTCTTACAGGATTTGATGCTTAACGGAGGTTCATACAACAGGAACAAGGAAGCTAGCTTTATGTTTAAGTTTTAAAAATAAAACAATTAACGGCTGGAAAGTTAAAATTCATACATGTTTGCATAGGATTTATAATCCAATGAGTATTTCTCCAGCAATTTTCTTGTTCTGATCAGGTATTATTGTGTCTTTCTATCTCCTGCAAAGCTTTGTATTTTACATATTTCTTGTTTATTTCAGAATTTTAGCATTTACAGTATTTTGATTTTATACTTTTCAATCTGGATGCTTCTATAACTGATTGAATCCTGGTTTTTTTTTAGAAATTAAGCTCACAATAAAATGTCTCGAATGTGGCACGTTAGGTGTTTTCACTTACCTGTTTTAAAGAGCCCTTTGAAGTGAGGAACAAGTAACCCATATAGCCAGGAATTAATATCATGGATGATAAAGCCATAAACCAGCCCACACCTTGGCCCCACTTGGGAAAAACATAACTTCCCATCGTAAGTGGTGTCATTTCAATTGCGCTGAAGAGAAATACACCCTGGGAAACAAATAATTCTAGTGTTCATACAGCATCCTATTTTATCATGCAAAAACATTCTAAAACACTTCACACAAATGCATTTATTTGATTTATACTTAATGCTATTAAATGGGCACAGTTCAACAAAATCTTAAAGTAAAGTTATACAAAGAATTGCATTTAAACAGGTTCTTTCATGGCTACATGTCCTAAACTGCTTCACAATGAATTAATTATTTGTGAAGTTGTAGTCCCTTTAATAACGGAGGAAATGTAGAAGCCAATTTGCACCCGACAGACTCCCGCAAATAAATGTCATCAGCGGTTTCTTACAGGCAAGGATGCCTCTTCTACTCTCAGGTTGAATCTGTGGGTGGCTGTACAGACCAATGCTGCTTCTGCAGGCTCTGTTACACATGGGGCAGAAGGTGTCGTGGGGCATGAGTGTGGCAGCATGGTTCTTACGCTGTTTCGCTTGACTTCCACTTTTACCCCACAGCAGGGCTTGCAGTGCTTCCCAGATGCTCTCCCTCCACTTTGGACAGTATTGGGCCAGAGATTCCTGGGTGTCTGTGGGAATGCCACACCCCATCAGTGAGGCCTTGAGGGTTCCACTGAAGCATGTCCTCTATCCAGTGGGGCTAACTCATCATTTTGAAGCTGGGAGTAGAGCACTTGCTTCGGGGCTCTCCTGTCGGCCATGTGGGCTACAGGCCCAATCAATCATAGCCAATCAAGGGTGGTCAGTGTCTCACCTAGATAAAGTATTTGCAGGATATTGATCTCCGTATGAATACTGGGCAGATAACTTCTTTGTTCTTTGAAATAAAGGCCCTCAGCTTATTGTCGCACCCCAAAACAGGCACCAGTTTTTCTCACTGCCAGCTGCAGTGTTCCTTGCAGTCAGGCATCCCTGCAATTGCGCTTGGCAGGCTTGATCCACAAATTATATCCCTTGTTCCAAAAGGATGCTGATGCTCTGCATTGTCAAGCACGATCTGCCAACTTTCCCTATTACCTGCTTTAAATCAGTAGCATGTTACCCAATGGGCTAGACCCCCTCTTTCATTATAAAAAAATCTATCATTTACATAGCTCTCTTCAGGTATGTCAAAGTACTGACACCCAGTGAATGACCTTAGAAATGTTTCCACTATTCTAATTTAAGAAATGCAGCCGTGAATTTGTTCCCAGCAATCTCCCACAAACACTGTGATAATGACCAGATAGGCTGCTTCTTGTGATTTGGACTGAGGGACAGTTCACCTGCTCTTTTTGCCATGGAATATTTAAATCCATGTGAACATGCATCAGAATACAAACATGGATTCAAACACTGGACGCAACAAATTTCCTCGGGTGATCACGACTGCTTCCCCTCTGTGATTCTGCTCCTTTCAACTAGCCTGCCCCAGTTTGGTGCATGCAGCCTGTGTGCTTTCATGAAAATCACAACATCCCCCTTAATAAGTGTGTGATGAGCTCTTTGGTAATGTTAATTGGCCTAAATAATGAATCAGCTACAATCTTGGGCTTGCCTCCTGAGTCCTCGTGAAACTGGGCAATGCCAGGAAAAGTGTCAGGGAACTTGCAAGTCACTTAGTGCCTGTAATTTCACCCTGTCCTCCTTCGTTCTTGCCCCAGCAGAATCCAACCCAATCCATCGTGTACACTGCTCTCAAACAATTCCAGTGACTGGGTTGGTCCTGAAAACATTTGCAATTTATAGCTGCAAACCTTATGACTGACCTGTGAAGTAATTTTTGTGATGTTTGTAATGGAATACGTGAGCAGTTTGTATCTTTTTAAAATGCATAATTTGACATCAAGATAGCAAGCTTTGACTTACCCCCACAATAATTGGAGTGAAAAATGACCAGCAGAGTTTCCACCAGAGGCAAGGTCTGTGGCCAACCATCTCCCCAATGTTGTCAAAGAACCTGTTCACTCCTGAAGGAAGAAAATATTAATTTACTGGTATTCACATAGTAAATAAGCAAATACACGAAGCACATTCATATCCATATAGAAACAAACATGAACGGTCTAGGCCGGAAATGTCAGCTTTTGTGCTCCTAAGAAGCTGCTTGGCCTGCTGTGTTCATCCAGCTCCACACTTTGTTATCTCGTACACTCAACAATAGTTAATTTGAGTGTAATAATTAAATAAGTAAAACTTCTGTTCACTTATTGAATAAATAAAATGTTACTATAGACAGTATGCATTCTGTGTAAAGGGTAGAATAAATATGTGAATTAAAACTGTGAAAATATTATAAATGTTCTGCAACTGAATACAATATTGCTAACATGTTTTTTTCCCCAACAGTGCAGGATAATTAAGATGTGATCTGAAAGCTACATGGGTGCTCATCTGCATGATTTATGGCAGATAATTTATTGCTAAGCATTTTTAAAGCATTGTGGACAAACCAATTTAGCATAATGACATTCTGAGAACAGACGGGATTTGTAACTGGTATAGTTTAATCGAATATATTTTTGTAGAGACTGGATGTCGAGGTATATTCCTTGACTATGAAAGATAAACCTATTTCTATATTTGTATACAAATAGGTTTATCTTTCATAGTTGACTGTTTCTGAACAAGGTGCACTTGAAATGCATGTTTATAGTTAGTTTATGAATGAAATAAACTTCTTTTCAGTTACTAATAACTGACCATTTGAAAGTTATGGCACATTCTTTGAATTATCTATTATTATTTTCAAAGTTTTCCAAATATATTGCTTAGTTGTTAATTTCAAAAGTTTTCCAGTTTGACTGCACAGCAGTACAATTCTCTCAGGTCATCAATAAGTGTCTGGCTACTGTAATTGATTGTTGCTGGCATCCTTTATATTGCCCACCAATATAACTGTTTCTCTAAGCCCTGATGCTTCTCTCATAGAACAAAGACAAAACATGGACTTTTCTCTTGTTTCACTGGTGGAAAGATAATATTAACGTGTATTATGTGTAATCTCCCACTGGGTATAAGTGGAATCTCAGTTGAAGTGAATCTTCTTCTCCAGCAAATCATAAAACAGACAAACTGAGGTGAAAATTAGTTTGTCAGATATTCTAGTCCTGGTGACAAGACAGTATTTCAATATCATATCATTGCTTTTTATTCCCAATAAACATAGAGAAAGCCAAGAAAATGCCTGAGATGGTCTGCAGCTGATTAGATGTATTTGAAAACCAATTAGTTTCTGAGAATTTAAGATGATAAAATGTGAGGCTGGATGAACACAGCAGGCCAAGCAGCATCTCAGGAGCACAAAAGCTGACGTTTCGGGCCTAGACCCTTCATCAGAGTGCCTCTGATGAAGGGTCTAGGCCCGAAACGTCAGCTTTTGTGCTCCTGAGATGCTGCTTGGCCTGCTGTGTTCATCCAGCCTCACATTTTATCATCTTGGAATCTCCAGCATCTGCAGTTCCCATTATCTCAGTTTCTGAGAATTTGTTTGATTGGCAACCATTTTTAATGCTCTCCTAGGAGTTTGCAGCAAGCAGCAGAATCTTTTCCCATGAACCAAATTAACAATTGGATTATTACTTTAAGGTAAGACGGGTGAGCTGTTTAAGAATGATCTTGTCACAGGTTTGAAAAGCATAGGGGTGCGGACGATGTCTGAAAGTAAATACTGAGTGGTTTTATGTTTGATAGACCACTCCACGAAGATGCAGAAAATCAAATATACTGTGATATGATGTTATGCAAAAAGTAAAAGGTAAGGTAAATTGGCCGTGGTCCTACTCTCCCATTAGAGAGAGACAACTGGTGGTGGTTTAACCTGATGGTCACCATGCTTCAGGCAAGGAGAGAGGTTGAGATAGAGTGTCTTTTGTGCTAACCTTAATGAATGCAGAAATTGTACTATGTTGTCTAGTACTGTTCGGCATTGCAAAATAGCTGTCCAGCCAACTGAGCTATACCACAAGTTGAACACTTTTCTCATGAGATTTTGGGTTGAAATACTGAGTCGGCTACTGTTTGAGCCTTCATTGTTACTTTAAAGTTCCCTTAAGTTTAATACAAAGAAAAATAATTCAGGTCACCTTGCTGAGTATTGCTGGAGGAAAATCTGACAACCGTCCAACTCTAGTTAATTGCTTAACTGTTTTCATGTTGCTTGGCTGTTATCCCTGATGAGCAAAGATGTTGACAATTTCTAGGTTGTTATTAATTTGTTGTCTTGTTCCAGATTCAGAAATTTTCCTCAGTCAAAAACTCATCAGCCTTATACATTCAATTTTATTCCCATCTATTAGGACTGAGCCACTGATCTCTTCAATTCTTTCTCATTTTGTCTCTCCCAGGCTGTGAAACTTTCTGCAGGAGTCCCTCTTCCTTCCAAAATCCTAACATAATTGGGATAGTCACGAAACAATTCTGTCCTATCGGCAGCTGAAATCATGTTGCCTTTTTTAAAATTTAATTTCATCAAACTTCCTTTTTTTAGATGCAAGTTCTGTTTTGTTTCTTTCTGTAAACCAATTTTTCTTTAGTTTTTCAGCAAACAATAATCCCTGCCTTTCCCTTAACCACACAAGCAATGAAAAGGAGGTTGCTCATGTTTTGCCATTAAAATGACTGAATATTTCATGCCATTAACAATGTGCAACTTCTTGTTAACTATAAATTCACATGAGTAGTCATCGACCAGAAACACTGATAATGTTTCTGTCTCATAGATGCTGCTGAAATGATTGAGATTTACTGACACATTCTATTTCTAGTTTGAAGATTGATTATCCTGATTGCTTGGATCTTGTCTTGTTCTTGTACACACTTGAGTAAAAGAGTGGAAAATGAAGGTTGTGTTTAAAATCTGCCTTGGTAAAAAGATTGCATTAACGCTGTGTCTATTGAAATTTCTAGTTCTTTTTTCACAGCACTATGACAAAAATTATAAGCCACTCTGTCCAGAATGTGCAAGCACAGCAGACAAAGCAATAAGTACTGATTAACATTCAAACATTATTCACGGTGAACAAGGAACTTCAAATAATGCTTATACACTGCCATAAAAGATGGAACACTTGCTTCTGTCATTTGTTGCATTTATGGTTGGCTACAGCTATGGAATAAAGACGGATATCACTAATAGACTTGCTCGTTTACAATGTAAGGTAGCCGATAGCATCATATACAACAAAAGAACTGTAATAATTTGATGACAGCTGCAGATAATTTAATGGAAGCATTATATATTGGTGCCATTTTTATGACTATAATCCTAGAACTGCAATTATACTGAAGCTGCCATTATTAGGCTATTAGTTGCACACTATGATGCACTGTTAGCATCAGTTGAATCTGAATTACATTGTTTCTGGTCACATTGAGGTCGGGTGCCACGCAGCGCTGCATTTTTCCTTGAACTTATGCTCACCAAGCAATTTATTTCAATGGCCCTGAAAGTATGTCACAGAATACTAGGGTAAAATTTGTGTTGATTGCTTTTCCCCATTCTTTTTACAGTGCCAACTTGTTTATTTGTAAGCATATTAATTTCTCTGCTATTGTAAAAACACAGAAGTAGACTTTTCCACCCCAGACATCTGTTCTGTAATACTATCAGATCATGCCTAGTTTGTACCTCCACTTCATTTGCCTGCCTTTATTCCACATCCCTGACTAACTTAAATGAATAAACATCAATCAACATTAATCCTGAACATTTTAATTGACTTGGTATCCATAGCTATTTAGGGTGTGAGTGCCAGATTGTCCAACACTTTGTGTGATAAAGTGTTTTCTTGATTTCACTCCTGTGCCAGTACCTAGAAGAGGGATTGGTGGCAATGAATGTACCCATCAAATGTTGTTAGGCTGGCAACCAACATTATAAGAATTAGTGTTTAACATGTGACTGTACATTGAGCTGACCTACATTGAAGCTCAGCACCAAGTCAAAGTACCACAAGAGACCATTTACCCTACAACGCTATAATCACTGTCAAGTTGTTTTGCCTCGTGCTTCTGCTATAGTGGCAAAATGCCATGACCCAACGTGAGTTCCTCACTATCAATATGAAGCCAGGTTACAATGTAACTCCTGATTTACGGTAAACAAGCAAAGCAGCTCAAACCAGTAAACACATCCTGAGACAAGGTTCAGGTAGTGGTGTCAGAGCTTGCTCCTGTATGTTCACACATGAGATAGCGTTCTGATCCCTGGGCTGTACTGACAGCATTATTGATGCACACTTGGATTTCAATTGTATCCATGTAAAGTGGTAGCAATACTGCATCTTGGAAAATGCTCAAAGCAGCAAGTCTGAAATACATTCAAAAAGCTCAAAGCTAGCAGTCCCGGAATTTAACTGGTTACAAATGAAATATACAAGTTTAGTTTTAGATCGGTACAGAAAACAGGTATGCAGGTATTGTGCATTGTAGATAGTTCTGTATTCTCTGGAGTTTAGAAGAAAGTGATCTAATTGTAACATACAAGATTATAAAGGAGTTTTACAGCATAGACATTTCATGTCATAGTCATAGAGATGTATAGCACAGTAACACACCTTTCGGTTCAACTCATTCACAAGCACATGTGCAAGCATCTCCTTACAGCATATTGCACATGCTCTACGGTGTTCCCAATTGCAGCCGCAATACATCCAAAGTACATGGTTCTGTGTTTTTCCATTTTGGAGATTTGGTAATCCTGCAGGCCGTGACTAGTCCAGGGATTACAGGTAATGTCATCGGAGAGCTGTAAATTGACCAGTCAAGGCTCTGGACTACCTTCAGTTGGAGCTGCCCTCACGGGTCGGTTTTAAGGTTGGGCTATGGTCTGTTCTGGGGATTTGGGTGGTAGACATCAAGGGGTTTATCAAAAGGCATACTGTGTTGGGGAAAATGGGAAACTCAAGTGCGGAGACCAGAGCAATTATGTTGGGAGGCAGTAGGTATAATGACTGTGAAGGGAGAAATCCAATTATAAATGTAGTATCTGATATAGCATGGGACTACATGAGATACAGCAGGAGGGAAGTAACTGTATTTTCACTATTTTCACAAGTCACTATCATTGTGGCATCAATGGGGGAAATAGTGGTTTACAATACTGGGCATGCTGATGAGGTAGGCCAGGGAATGAGGGAATAGTGATAATTAGATAAAATGGTTGGCTGGGAACAGGGAATGCCTCACAGTAGATGGGGATGAGAGAACAATAACACATAAGTTTAGGTGAAAGGCAGGGGGAGGTGGAAATCTTGACTTTCAAGAAAGCCTGGACCTGTTTCTCAGGATCATTCCAAATTTGACCAAATATCAATGACACAATGAGGATGGAAAATGGCTGCCAGCACACTCACAGTGGGTGGAATAAGTTTGTTTTATTTGTTGGTGTGCGCCTTTGGATAATGAGCGGCCCTTCAAGGGACAATTACATTAACCAGGCACCCTTAAACATAGTAAGATGTCTGCCATTAAATTTGTCTGCATGTACAGCTCATGCATTGACACATATTAGAAAGCGTAGTTACAAGTAATCATGATCATGATGACAAATTATTTCTACCAATCTTTGTGAAGCAGAAATGGCCACAGGTCACCTTTGAAGTGTTACCTGTGTTCTTAAATATTCAAACAAATTGCAAAGCTCTCATAGGTTTGCTAGGAGGCAGAGCTGTTCTCCTGTCACAGCAAAATGCAGCTAGGTGAGAACGTAGGCCCTTATATTTAATGTTGTGTTTCTTGGGTAATTTTGGGGGAGGGATCCAAGAAGTGGTACGCCTATCATAGTTACTATATTGCAAAATATTTGAGTGACATGGCTTGTGCTGCATACACCTGCATCAAGTATAATATCACAGAGACCCATGAAGAGGCATTTCATGGCCCCTCTTCTAGGAGGCCTGCATGTCATTTTGTACAGCAGCCTATATGTTTGATATGACTGTCAGGACTCACATCCCTTTAAGGTGTTCGGTTTCTGATATTCCCACGCAGATTCACTGCAGTGTCCCTAATGGGTCCATTAACAGCAGGTGCTATCATGGCTGTCGATACGGCGAAGAGTGTCAAAGTGTCAGCAATCCGAGGCCCAACAGCAACTTCCAGCAAATACCAAATGGCTTCCACATGAAGAACCTGCAACAGAAGATCCCCCTTAAGATGTGGAGGAATTTTAGAAGTCCAAGAGTGTGCTGACCTTGCTGTCATTTCGTCCACATGACTGAAGCTCAGCGCAGACACAGACTGAGCATGCCCTGGAGCATCATTTCAGAACTCTGCCATCTTCTAGAGCAGGACTTGAGCTCTGAAGGAGTGGGAGGCCATCCTGTCCCATCCCAGATCTGCATCAGGTATCCCGGCAGCCGCCATGATGCCAATATTCTTGATATCTCTCAAATACGTGACTCATGTGAAGGGCTAAATGTCATACAACGATAGCTACAGGAATCCAATGATTACCATCTCCAAACATAGCTGATGATTCTTTCACAAAATCCGCTGGCCAAGACAGAGCATAGATTGCAATGCAGCCCTGTTTTCCACTAAGTCCATTGTGGAATAGCCAATGCAGCCAATGCAAGGAAATTCTGATGCTTGGATTGACTTGGAGAAGCCTCACATGCTGTGCTCTGAATAATTAGGGCAGTCGATCAGGAAACATGATGGACGCTGAGGAGCTGGGAATGCAGCAGCATTCTTCCAAGGAGCAAGATGAGAACGTTATTTGTGTGGGGCATCACTTTCACCATGATACATCAATGCAGTATTATGCAGGTCAAGCCTGACTTAGCTGATACCCACTTCCAAAAGGTCTAATTTGGGTGAAGGCATTTGCTGAATGTAGTTTTTTCATTATTATTGGAAAGACAAACATGCTTTGTTTATGCACAAAAGAAAATGAAGCTTCTTAGTTAGTTCTTTCTTCTTATTATTGTGCAATTAAAGTTACTTTTATTAAATTTTTGAAGGCATTACAACATTGGCCGCTCTCACATTCAAGAATGACAGCATTGTCTTTCTGTTAGGATGTATGAAGGAGCTGCTTCACTTTGACCATGATATCTACTTACCTCGTCTTTCAGCTAAAATGACAGTTGATCAGACTATGATGCTTTAATGTGAATATATATTTGCAGATGCAAGATTCCATTTACAGTGCAGGGCTACCTACATGCACTCAAAAGGTTTGCTTCTTCCTTGAACTCTCCATTATATCAATGGACAGCTGGTTGGAAGGTATCTGCTCTGTATTGGAGCCTGTTGGCCTGGAAGACTCGGGCAGATGACCCCAGTGGTATTTTGGCTGCAGGGCACAGAAGTGCTGACAGTGCTTTGCACAGATGCAGGCTCACGCTCCTCAACTGTAAATTTCACAGGATTGGGGAAAATAGTTTGGAGGTAAACAAGCTAGGTACCTCTGTATTGTCTTTCGAGGGCCTTTGCATGGTGAGGGGAATGGAGGTGCAAGGAGCTATGTATGGTCACTCCTCCATCTGATTATCTGCTGATACCACATTGACAGAGGAAGGACTGTCTGGAGTGAGGTTGCGGTTCCTTATTCTACTATTGGCTTGCTGCTGTTGCTGATCACCAATGACTGAAGCAATGGAGTGCAGCTCTGAGTGTATTTCTAACAACGACTAAGTACTCTGCTGAGCCTGGCTTTCCAAGGCAGTTGCCAACGTATCTATGGAAACGGACAAGTGCATGCATGCTTAAATCAGCATGGTTCTGAAAATGTCAATGAACTTAACTAAAGTTTGATTCAGTTTACCAAGTCTCTCCGACAAACCTCCCTGTTGATCCTGCTACTGTCGGTGCATTCTATGAAGCTATTAATGGTAGATACCATGGGGTCATCTTCTGCCTGTGGTTGATCAGGTGCCTGGTCTCTGGCAGCCCTCTGAGTACCAGTGGTCTGGGGCATTTCTTCCTCAAGCACCCGTGGCATCCATTAGATTGTGCTCCCAAGTCTATTCTATGTAATGCACCCACCAATGCATGAGTCTCTGAACTGGTGGAGGATGCAGGAGTAAGACTTGCCAGGGCATCCTTCTTCAGGCTTGGAGGAGAAGCTGTTGGCTGGAGGGATTTGTTTCTCCATGACAGAAGCTATTTTGGTGCGCTCATGCCTGCACAGGAGAAGAGAATGAGTTGCACAATAAGGATAGAAGCTTGAGCAGCTTAAGGATATGTTTACAGTGGTGGTAATGGGAGAGTAGTGTATTGCATTACAATGAAGCTCAATTCGTTTCTCAACATAGACATATCGGTATCCCCATCTGAGCAGTGTCAAATCTTTCCCACTGGATCAAGGATCTTCTCCTCATAGAGGGAGAAGAAATGAATGTTCTTCATCCTGCGATGCATCTCTGAACTTTTGGACTAGTTGTGAGACATTTTCTCCTGTAATGAGCTAAATGGAGGGATTGAGTGAAAGGAAACTGGCACGAAGAGTTGTTAATTGTGATTCAAGAATGGGAGGTGTCTCACATGAATGAGTAGGAATTGCAGAAAGCAGGAAGGCTTAGTAACTTGGGAGGATGAGGTGGGTAGGAGCTATTGAGGGAAGATGATGTATGCAATTTTGCAAGTGGTAGGGCATTAGTCTTGGTGGGAGATGCGTGCTGCAGCACAGTGAGATTGAACATGAGGTAGCTAAAAGATAGAGGACGTTCCTCTTTGTGGAATACAGCACCTCATTGATCTTCTTATGCCATTGCTGCACGTTTTCTGTGACTCTTGAAATGACACTGACCTGGGCAGCCATCTCCGTCCATTTTGGTTTCCTCAGATATTGTGCTTTCCATTGGAAGTCCTGAAGAAAGAGAACATCCCTCTACTCGTCCAATTTTCAAGTAGAACCTGCTGCTCCCTGCTTGGGGAACCTAGGTGCCAAGTTGCTTTCTTAGCCATATCCTTTCACATTGTGATCAAACAGCAGAAGGTCCCAGCAGTGATGACTATTTCTGTCTCTGGGAGTGCACGGTTCAAATAGAAAGATGTGATGGAGGCTGGAAATATAATTATTGAGGTGAGCAGTGGAAGGCTGCATGAGAAGAGTTGACGCGGCCCACGGAGGGAAATCATTCATGAAACTGACACTCAACTAGAATATGAGATCATTCAACCAAAGGATTTTTTTCTTCTCAATTTCTGTTGGATGTCCTTCTCTATCATGACATCAGTCTCTTTAATGTCATATGACACAATGCTGGGAATCTGCATTATCCTAACATTTGGATGCATTCCTGACCAATTGTCCATCCTGCCTACATCAACAGAAACTTGAATAATGGCTTATTGTTATGCTAATAACACCTGCCACTACAACAGCCCAAACCTATCCGAGGGAAAGTATCTTTCCTATTCAAAATGCATCTAATGTCAAAATGAGTTTGTATTGCTACCACATATACTCAATGTGATATCTGTACCTTTGTATAAAAGGAAACTGTGTATTTATTTCAAAGCGGAACAGATTCCTCTTGTCACTTCAGCAAGAAAAAAAAATTGGATTTGATTTTTAATCTAAACTTTCATGATTAAACAGGCAGAACCCTGTTAGTTTTTGTTTTGATTGACAGAGCCTTGAACCTCTTTGAAGTACTGAGATTGTATGTGCTCTGAAGATCCATTAATTCAAGATTAATTCAAGCTCTGAGAATGGAAATCACAATAATAACCAAGGGATTGAGGCAGATGATTTTGTTTTTGGCATTGAAAGGTGGCATAGATAAATTTAAAGGGAGTTTTTCATGATTGATTGACCTGTTATTTACTATGGATTAAATTTTAATTTGAGGCCATTTTGTGATGGTGGGCAATCATCATGGATACTTAAATGTATATACAGAGAGCAAAACATTTTAGGTATGGAAATTTATTTTAAGATTCCATGACAAATATTCAACTGTACATTCTTCTAGTAAGAATGAAATTTGAACTCATCAGTGTGTTTTGTGCACTTTGAACTTGTTGGACCCTAGGTAAAGAATTCACCTCTGTAGCTACTTTGTCCAGAAAATAATCAAAGATATTCTGGAATTTATGTCCAGTAACTTATGCATTTTGGCATTTTCCAATACATCCTGCTGCATTTTGGCAATTTGTGAGCATTTGACCAGTTGCATCTCTTCAGATAATTCAACATCAAGTCAAATTTTCCCACTGCTTAAATAAATAATGAGCTAATACTAGAATCAAAACAGCAACAATTTGGCAAGAATCCTTATGGAATACCATTCATGTTGCTTGTAAGATGTAATTCAACAGTGGTAAATGACAATTTAATTCTCAGCAGATTTATTATTTGTTATCACAGTATATGTCATAAACTAATTTGTTCATGATTTAAGTCTTTAAATGATGCTCAGCTCTTGGGAATTTGAAAGTTGAAGCAGCATCAATATCCAACTGAACTGTTAACAGAATGTTCTTATCATCCAAAATAACCATATTCTTCTAAAATGAATACGCAATTCATTGCAGAAATGCAATTGGGTTTCAGAAAATGGGGTCTATGAAGAAATGAATACCAAATACATGAAGTACATTATCATTTATAATGGTAGCAAGATACCAGATGAAAAGCACAAGATTAAAAAAGTTAAACTGCCAGGCAAAAAAATGTGTAGTCCACTGTATGCCCTGGTTTCTCAATCAAAATTAGACTTGTTGGTCATAGTATCTGGGATTTTGAGTTTTTTTTCTTAATTATTCAGGTTTGGGTTTAGAGGATTGCAGATAGTGCAAATTGTCCATATCCTTAAACAGGGAAAATCTTGGAAATATTCTTGCAGGAAAATAAGGCTGTAATATCATTGAGTTCATCTTTCAGTGAAAATTCAGATTGCTATTAGTCAGTCAATAAACAATGTTTTGTTTTACGGAACCTTTGAAATATCTGACATGTTTTTTTCTGGTTATCTGACATTGATAGACTGCATTGGCATCAAGTTCATAGTGGTTGTATATGGCATCAATAGCAATGTATTGATCTGTCCATTTGTCTTAATGAATTGTAGTCAACAATTGTCCTCTGGGTTCCATTTCCAAGCCAAAAAGCATCTTCGCCATGTTCCTGAAGAGAAGTCTGTTATACAGTATTTAGAAACTCTAGTCCTATGTAAATGAAAATCCTCATGTTGACGTTTTTCCATTTTACACGTTTTAACAAACTTACTTATGAAAATAACGAGTGAAATGTCATTTACCGCAATAATGGCTTATATATGCCAAAATGGACAAGGCCAACTTCCGACTGTTAGTTAGTCCTGCGATATGCAAAGATGTAGCTTCCCTATCAATTTTTTAATGCTATCCCAAATCAATGTAATGATTGCTATGTTGGATATCAAGCAAACAATCAAGCTTTTATGTTAATGATTTGGATTAGATTACTTTGTGTGCTGAGCATATATAAGTTTCCTGATTTGTAGTGATTATAAGATAGCACTACAGTTCCAAACAACCGTTTGTATAGTCTTCCTCTGATCTGTGATAGTACTGATCAAACTGATCATGTAAGAGAGTGCCAACTCAGTTGTTGTTTTGACAATGTCATATGATGTACTCTTCAGGCTGACGGAGACAACTTCATGGGGGAACTGGGAGATAAGAAGAGTTGCAAATAGAGGGCACGTCAACACAGTGATTCCAGCACAAATATTCAATGCCTCCTGCAATTTTCTTCCATGTATTACATGTCCAAAAAACAATTTGTGAGACACTAGCCAACAAGTATAGTATTGATGCTATTAATTATCAATGCCTGATTGCCAATTGCAAATAATAGTCATTTACACGATGAATATCTAAGAATATGTTTGAAAAAGATGATTAGAATGTTTCAGGAAACAGATTTAATTGAGTTTATCTCCTAAAGGCTTGAATTTATTATAATCTAATGAATCAATAAATCTTCAAACAATTACAATTTCTTTAGAACACAACTTCTATACAATTTCACCCAAGTAATGAAACTGTTGTAAAATTATGCAAAAACAGTACACTTTGGGAATTGAAGTCTAGGATTTTTCCACCCAAATTTAATTACATTATACTTATTCCATGTGACTCTTGTGAAAGGAAATACAGAGCCTTAAATATTTGATATGTGGTTAGGTATTATTTGATTTTGCATTGAAACAAACCAATTGCATTGCTCAATTTTGATTCCCAAATTATTTCAGTAACCTTTTTCAGAGTATTTTTGAGCAAGATCTTCAATGATGTGACCCAATATCAAGCTATCTGGTATCAATCTTTTTCCCTTGTTGCCTCAAAAGGCTGAGATGCCTGGTGAAACAAATGATTATGAAAACATGATCACTAAAAGAAAAGATGCTAGTATCTTTCAGTTCTGCTCAAACACTTTCAACATAGACGTTTCACAACTTGAACACATATTAAAAAGAATCATAATTCTTACCATAGCACCAAGATATTGAGATGGTCTCGAAGAAAACAAGAAAGAGCAAAGACATTCCACTAGCAGAGTAGTAGTCAAAAAGCTTAAAGACATATAGACCACCCTGGAGGAAGAAAATGATAAGACATTGCTTAGATAACTTTTAATATTTAAATCCTTATGATACTTCCGCATCACTTAATTGTGCACAGTTGTGGATTACATTTGGCATCCTAACTACGTCATTTAATTGACCTTAAATATAAATGATGTATTAACTATCCGAGCAATAGGTGCTTCTTGGATAATTCTCATTAAAATTAAAGCTGTTATATGTGCAAAACTTTGGATCACATAAATAAAGTTGCCATGATGTATTTTGTACAGTACACCTGATACATTTTAAACATACTTTGACAAAGTTCAAATACCTACCTCTGTGGTTGCATGCATATCCTGCAGATGCCTCCGCAGTGTTTAAGCATAGACACATTATTAACTCTATATACTCATTCTTAGTGATGAACAATGATTAATAGTCATCAGTATTCTGATTCTTTATCTCTGCAGTATTTCTATGGGACAACATCAAAGGAATTATACTCCTACTAAATTTTATTCTTCACACATTTCAGTTTTTAGGTTAAACAATTGTATACCATCTTAATAACAAGTTATTCAATGAAAATGCAGTAAAATAGATTTGCCAAGCTGGTTATGACTAATTATGCATACTTATATAATTAGTTGCCATATAGTTATATGACAATTCCGTACTAAATATATATTCTATTATAATCAAAATAACTCAATTGAAATATCAATACTAGCCTTTTTGTCCCAACTATAGCAAATACAACATACTATTTTCTTGATGAAATTTAGTTTGGGCATTCAAAACTTAATTTTCTAAATGGTCTTTGCTACAATTAGAATCAGAAATCTGTGATAGGAAACATTTAAATAGGAGATGGAAAGAGGACAAACTAGATGCATTACAGTGAGCAAAAATGAGGAAAAAGATTGTCCTGTCATGAGTTCTGATCAATGTGATGAATCTATATATCACAAATTGGAGTGCCATGGATGAATAGGGAGATTATATAAAGTTTTAAAATAAAGGAGCAGAAAATAGTGTTATTCAACAAGAGCAACTTGAATGAGAGCATTTCAAAATTAAAAGAGGATCAAAGATCTCTTGTTGTGGCTCATAAACAAGTCAATAAGGCCCAGAAAAGACAAATAGAGCACTTGGTTTTATATCCAGAGGCACGTAATCCAAAAGCAAATAAGTGACGTTAATGTAATGCTTTTTGATGAGACCCTTGTGGAGTATTGAGTAGAATTTTAGCCACCGTTACAGGAAGGATTGAAAAGCTATTGAAGAAATTCAGGGTAATTTTACTAGAGGAGCACGTTGGAGATATGAAGAAAAACTTAGGACATTAGGATCTTTCACTGAAACTGAGAGGTTTGAGGGACCTGAGCAGGATCTTGAAGATTATTTAGAGTTATGATACAGTAAATTCTAGTAATTGTTTCCATTGATCAGCATGTGGAAACAATGTGGAATAGATCACTTCCGTTCTGTACACTCTAAAGTGAAGCCTAATGCATTTAGAGATAATGGGAACTGCAGATGCTGGAGATTCCAAGATAATAAAATGTGAGGCTGGATGAACACAGCAGGCCAAGCAGCATCTCAGGAGCACAAAAGCTGACGTTTCGGGCCTAGACCCTTCATCAGAGAGGGGGATGGGGGGAGGGAACTGGAATAAATAGGGAGAGAGGGGGAGGCGGACCGAAGATGGAGAGTAAAGAAGATAGGTGGAGAGGGTGTAGGTGGGGAGGTAGGGAGGGGATAGGTCAGTCCAGGGAAGACGGACAGGTCAAGGAGGTGGGATGAGGTTAGTAGGTAGCTGGGGGTGCGGCTTGGGGTGGGAGGAAGGGATGGGTGAGAGGAAGAACCGGTTAGGGAGGCAGAGACAGGTTGGACTGGTTTTGGGATGCAGTGGGTGGGGGGGAAGAGCTGGGCTGGTTGTGTGGTGCAGTGGGGGGAGGGGATGAACTGGGCTGGTTTAGGGATGCAGTGGGGGAAGGGGAGATTTTGAAACTGGTGAAGTCCACATTGATACCATATGGCTGCAGGGTTCCCAGGCGGAATATGAGTTGCTGTTCCTGCAACCTTCGGGTGGCATCATTGTGGCAGTGCAGGAGGCCCATGATGGACATGTCATCAAGAGAATGGGAGGGGGAGTGGAAATGGTTTGTGACTGGGAGGTGCAGTTGTTTGTTGCGAACTGAGCGGAGGTGTTCTGCAAAGCGGTCCCCAAGCCTCCGCTTGGTTTCCCCAATGTAGAGAAAGCCGCACCGGGTACAGTGGATGCAGTATACCACATTGGCAGATGTGCAGGTGAACCTCTGCTTAATGTGGAATGTCATCTTGGGGCCTGGGATGGGGGTGAGGGAGGAGGTGTGGGGACAAGTGTAGCATTTCCTGCGGTTGCAGGGGAAGGTGCCGGGTGTGGTGGGGTTGGAGGGCAGTGTGGAGCGAACAAGGGAGTCACGGAGAGAGTGGTCTCTCCGGAAAGCAGACAGGGGTGGGGATGGAAAAATGTCTTGGGTGGTGGGGTCAGATTGTAAATGGCGGAAGTGTCGGAGGATAATGCGTTGTATCCGGAGGTTGGTAGGGTGGTGTGTGAGAACGAGGGGGATCCTCTTGGGGCGGTTGTGGCGGGGGCGGGGTGTGAGGGATGTGTCGCGGGAAATGCGGGAGACGCGGTCAAGGGCGTTCTCAATCACCGTGGGGGGGAAGTTGCGGTCCTTAAAGAACTTGGACATCTGGGATGTGCGGGAGTGGAATGTCTTATCGTGGGAGCAGATGCGGCGGAGGCGGAGGAATTGGGAATAGGGGATGGAATTTTTGCAGGAGGGTGGGTGGGAGGAGGTGTATTCTAGGTAGCTGTGGGAGTCGGTGGGCTTGAAATGGACATCTGGCTTATGCTTTTGAATGTTTTATATACAGATTTTTTTAATGTGACATTGCTTAACACTTTCGCTGCACTGCCTTTGGTTCCGAAATCTGAGCTCTGTATCAAATCTTCACATATTTGAACTAAATATATTAGATATAAGGGGAAAATAAGGTCTCTACATTGTCCAAATCTTTACACTAGCCTCAGAAGAACAAATGGGATTCTACAAATGCAGTGTGACTACATCCCTATAGATAGCATTGTAGGTCACTAACTGGCTAAACACAACCTATTTATGTATTCTGAACTTATACGCATTAAGGAATTGATTAAGAAAATACAAACATATTTTGTTTTGAATCCTTGTGGGAAGCGGAATTCTCATTGCTCATTCTGAACCAGTTAAAATGCAGTTTAATTATTCTCTACATGATCCAGTTATACATTTAAAACTAGCCTAAATCTAAATTAATACAAGTAACATTTATTAATTTTGACAATTAATTAATTCTTTCGTAATATCACAATATTTAAATTAATGGCAATGACTATCTTATGATATTTTCAATTTATATCACTACTGGGTAATCTCATGGTTTGTGGTTGAGCTGTTCACGTTTTAGTGGATAGAACTTTCTGAGATTCCTCGTCTTGTATATTAATGGACAGAAGAATTGCAGCAAGTCTTCCTGCTGTTTTGAAGGCCAGTGGGACAAAGCTCTAAGAATGTTATGCTATTTGATTCATTCATCAAGTGAAACTGTTACTTTAGAAAATGTAAAGTGGTACAGATTCAGCAAAACTCTTAAGTCTATATTCAGGATTTGTTATTTTGATATATTTGTTTCAATTTGAAATGATCAATGCAAGACTTCCCACAGAATTGTTTGTTTGAAATCAGATGATGCACATTTTATAATGATACCGGAAAAAGTGTTACCTCTTTAAAATGGGAAAGTTGAACTGCAGTGACTAAGAGATAATGATTCAGTTAGAGATTGTTATTGGTGAGATACGTGGGAAGATTGCCCTGATGTGCATGGATTGCAGGTAGCATACTGGATTGTTTTAATGGGGTCTTTAAGTTCCACTAATTATACTACTCAATGGCAATACAAAGGATGCAATTGTATGGTGCAAATTCTATTTGTCCATAGATTTTCAGGTGAAGTCTTACATATTCAATAGGAATCCACTTTAAAGTAAAAGTGAGAGGAGTGGGCACTCATTGTTAAGTCAAAGGTATTCACAGAATTTTATTTTTAACCAATCTGTTATGATACACCTCTGTGACAGGTGGGATTTGAATCCAGATCTTTGACCTAGATATGGGAGCCCTACCACTGCAACACAAAAGCCCCTTGTCACTGTCACCATATGGAGTGCAGCAACAAACAAGGATGTGTAACCAATGACATTTTTAAGTTGCTATCCTATTTACATTGAATGGTTGAAATTCAAATTGACTCTGTGATATGCAATAGATCAGAAATCTGTGAAAAATATAAATATCATACATGAATGTTGCAGACTTGCTTTGGTTAAGCTGAGCCAATATCGTAGTTGAAACACACAGCAGCAAACACCATTAAACTATCTGTTGCTCTTTCAAATGAAAATCATTTATATTTCGAAATTTCACCTTTAAAACCATTTCATTGGAATTATTGTAATTTACCTGGGTAATGTTGGAGAGTCCAATCAAATATGAAATAACACAGACTGCCGCAATGAAAATTTCTCTTCTTCCTCGTAGCAATTTGGGAAACTCGTCCACCAAAGCAGTTATGAAGCCTTCCACAGTGCAAAACTAAAAATGAATGAGTATTAGTGCTTCTTAACTAATTAATTTTGCTGTTAGACTGATTAAGCCCTTGTACGGAATCAGCAGTAACCCAGATATAAATGCAAAACTTATTTACAAATATAAAATGAAAGACACCAACTTGGTGTTCCCCTGTTATCAAATACTTAATCATCTTGGCTTTTTGACAGCAACGTTTTGGAAATTAGTTAGTAATCTGAAGAGGAGTGCATTTTACAAATGGCAGAGTTCTGAGTAGTTAAGATTATAATGAAAAAATTCTGGAGGAAATATTTCTTTTGCTTCAACCCAATGTCTCCCTTTAGTTTTCCGAATGTTTCAACCTCATTTTTATTTACAATTTTTTTTCTTTTGTTTTTATTGAGTTGCAGTATGTTCTCTAAATAAGCTACTGATCCTTAAACTTATTCTACTGTTAAAGTACTTTTTCCTCTCTTTTAATTTTCCCCATTTTTTACACATGACTATCCCCAACTAAACACCCTCCAAGCAAAACTGTGCAAAGCTGCAAATTGGTTATATAGCATTTGTATGACAAGTGCAGAAAGATGTTCTGAAAAATATCTTTATATAGGAAAGTGAATTCTCTACTGTTATTTTCTGCTGTTCTCTAAATTTTATACCTGATTGACATGTTATCTGGAAACCTTGCTCTGTGTTTAGACAACGAGAGGTGATTAAGACTAACTGAAGGTTGATTAGCTTCTCAAACTCGTGGAAAGGTTTCAAGTCTTCATTCAACAACTTCTTCTGCTAGCACACCTGAGTTAGGCAACTCATTGCTTGAAGAGTGACACATGTAAATTTCCATCTAACTACTCCATTATGTACTCAATGTGTTGGTATACGAAACCACTGCTGAAAAATCAAGGTACAAGGTTCAGCAGGACCAAAATCAAACTATCTTAGTGGAGCAATACGAAAAGGGGGAAAAAAGCAACTTAAATTCTACTTTTTAAATGTTTATTGTCCATTCATTATTACATTCATTTACATTAAAAATCTAGAGTAAAACAATTTTATTGTCTGATTTGTAGCCGAACATCCAGTATACGTTCCTGCATGAATACTGGCAAATGCTAGAAAAAGATAGCCTGTCTCAATCGCTCTTGCTATTAAAAGTTGACCAAGCTGCTGCATTTGCCATCCACAAAGTCTGTCTCTTCTTATCTCAAATGGAAACAATGTACCAAGCATGAATTTATTTAGACTGTTTTTGCAGCACAGTTTCAATGGAAACTTGAATTGAGGAGAACAATTCTTCACATTGGCATATTTAGACAGACTGGCTTGGACAACTGTTGACACATAAAGCATTGATTTTGCTAAGAAATGCAATTTTTATTACAGCTCTTCATCCTAGAGATTGCAGCAAGAACACAGCCAGGGGCTAATCAGTAGCGTTACCCATAGCAACAGGAGGCTGTTCAGTGCTGATGTGTGGCTGAAGCAAGGCTTAGATATGTCTGCACCTGTCAGACACAATCAGTAAAGGCATTCTTGGTGTTTATCCTGCTAAATTATTAGATTCACATGGAATATTTCAAGTAAATGGTAGGATGCATCTCTGACTCAGCCAAGCAGCTCTACATTTTAATTCTGTGTTGTAGTACTAAATGCAATCAACCTGATTTTCATTGGGTGTAAAATGAAGTGCTTCTTATACTGTAAATATAACCATTCAAAATTGTCCAGATAGTGTACCTTTAAACATTTAATTGCTTGATCAAATGTTAAGAGTTATTAGTAACAGCTGTTCAGCACACCAATTATGAACATGTACAAAGATTCTCTTTGCACTTTCATTTATTTTCCAAAATGTTAATGAACTGGAATTGATTTTTCAAAAAAAACCCTGAAAATTAACACTATTGAAAAATGAGCAATCAACATTTCTTATCACTGACCCGACAGATATAACAATTTTCAAAGGACTTGGACTGAAACGTACCTGGCTGTCAATCCCAAGCATCAGTAGCATCGAGAAGAAAAGAATAGACCACAATGGAGATATTGGTAATTGTGTCACTGCTTCGGGATATGCTAAAAATGCCAGACCAGGACCTTTGAAAATAAAAGCATGTGTAATATTATCTGCCTTACTTTCAAGGTCAAACATATTTATGTGATTAAGAATATATATGTTCGAGCATATTTTTTGTGATCTAACATTCAGTGGGACACATGCTGTTAAAATGAAATAAAGGCTTTAGAAAGAATTAAATGAAAGAAGACTGACTGTTCGCAGACCACATACAGATTCTGATCAAGGCTCAAAGTTCACGTCAAGGAAGGGAAAGTACCTTTAAACTGCAGAAAAAAACTATAAAACTTTACAGAGATAATGGGAACTGCAGATGCTGGAGAATCCAAGATAACAAAGTGTGGAGCTGGATTAACACAGCAGGCCAAGCAGCATCTCAGGAGCATGTGCTCCTGAGATGCTGCTTGGCCTGCTGTGTTCATCCAGCTCCACACTTCATTATCTATAAAACTTTACATCCCATTTTATTCTCCAGTGGCTTCTTAGCTATTTTCTATCTGATGTGATATATTTCAAATGATTGTTGGGGAATTCACTGGGAACTGATGTACTATAACTAATTGGACATTGCATCTCATTCAAGGCTTCCTAAAGAAAACCATTACATCAGGCCCTCTATGTCTGAATTCAACACAATAGCTTACAGGTACTAAACACACATTCACCCTGACAGATTTAATACACATCTGAGATTGGTGCTGAAATAATAGCAATAATTGCAAAAGTATTCATTTCAGATTTGTAGACTGAGATCTTCAGGTCATTCCAGAAGCTTAGCAATAAAATGTATCTGAAAATTTCAACTCCACCTTTTGTTATTCTATTTTCACCTGGTCTTCTTGCATTAAGGGAGTGTTTCCCTTCATTTAACTCGTTTGCAAAATCTGCCATGTGGCATTTTTAGGTTAAGTTTCATTTACATGCCAGCATCACGAGGTCAATGCTGGTTGTTGCTTCCAAGATCCACGTACCAGTGTTGTATCCCCACATGCTACTTGACATGAAGAATTGTACAGGAATGACACGTTTGGAATTTGTCTAGCTCTTTGAAATAGATAGAACAACGCACATTATGCAATTTCAGTGAAGTGCCTTCATTTACTACTGCATTGTGGACTCTAAATTTTAAAGTTCAACTTAATATCAGGGCTGGCGGCAAAGGTTGTCCATTGCTGTACAAGCTAGGTCTTGCCTTCTGGATATCACTGAAGACTTCCAAGTCTATGATCCCACGCTGAGATAATAGGTGGTGTCCCGGGTTTCAGTGCAATTTTCTTAAGAGTTGATGAACATTGAGGAGCACGTGTTCAGACGGAGAGAACACCTCCTGTTTCTTCAGATTGATTAATAGGCCAAACCGCTTCACCAATATTTTGTGAAAATAGTCTCCAGAAAATTGCCGTCTGCATGAGGAATAAATAGTAAGAGCACTTGGCTCAGAAAGCTACATCCTCCTCCGTGACACAATGAAGATGACATCCCCATCAGAGTCGACTTTTTTTTTATCCCATTGGGCTTGTTGACATTTGTTGAGAAGGAGCTGCAGAAACCAAGATTAGTCCTATTCTTGAGTATTTATACGATGAGGGATGGAAGAATGTTGCGTGCAGGAGGGCAAGATCAGAAGCCTATTATTTTATCACAGGATGTCAAAAACCAGGATGTCGCTTTTCTTTTCGTCGGCGGGTAATGGGGAAATCGTAGCGTCTTGTCTACAACGACCAACTTTCACCATCATCATTTCAGAATTGGCACCAAGGATATTACCCGCGCCTTTGTTGCTCCAAGAGAATCAACGTGGGTCTGAATGTACACGTTGGAAGTGAGGTTGCCCTGTGAAACAACGTAAACACGCTGTAACGTACCTGAAGCAGCTACGTCCGCGATAGACTTCTTTGTCACGTGTGCCATAAAGCCCACGATGGAGAAAATAACAAAACCGGCGAACATACTGGTGGTGGAATTTATGCAGCAGACGATAATTGCGTCCCTGAAATAAGGGAGAGATTAAAAAAAAACATTGCTTTTGTCTCTAAAGGTTGTAACGTTTATTGTAACCAATAGTATTGAGGTGGACGTGAATGGAGCGATGTCACGCAATAGTGGAAGCTGGGCTCCTGCTTGTTATTACACAAACTGTTACTGATATGTCAGATCATATGAAATCACACCATATGGGAGGACAGCATACCTCGGCTGGCTCAGAAGGGGTCTCAATATCAAGGGCTCCTGTGTGCATCCAAATAGTTCGTACTCGCAACGGTAAAGACCGAAGAACAAGTCAGTTAGCTGCCTCCTGTCCTGCAGTTAGCTCTTGGAATAGTTTTATTTTAATTGTGAGGTAGTTGGAAACAAGAATTCTCTGATAATTTCAAATTTGCTGCTTTCTAACAGGTCTTCACCCGATTCAATGAAATAGATTGGGGAGAGTAAGACACAGGTATATGAAGCTGCAACGCAGAAGCCAAATCCAACCCCAAAAGACTGAGGTCAGTTTGAAGCGAACATTGCAACAGTTTATCGTTATAATAACAATTATCCCACCATGGTAAACCAGCGATGGATGCGTATTAAGCACTGATGGTAAAGATCCAATTTTCTCAAAACGTGGCCTCAACAGTTTTTTTCTTAATAACATAGTCCAGCTAGCCATAATGAAGTGAGGCAGTCATGTACTAGCGGGGCAAACAGGGCATCGGGACTTAGCTCCCACTGGGCTTAACCTTATTGCACTAAAAATATTGTTCCACCTCACAGGTTATCCAGAAGATTTACCAGCGTGTTTTCTGAGCTGCAAAGTTTCTATTAGAAGACCAGGTTGGGCAGGATAGGCGCGTTTTCGTTGCAAGCGGAAGCTAAAGCAAGATCAAACTGAATTGTGCGAAATCATGAGCAGTTTGGAGTCACGGAGTCATCGACATGTACAGCACAGTAACAGACCCTTCGGTCCAGCTCCGCCATAACTACCAGGTATCCCAAATTAATCTAGTCCCATTTGCCAGCATTAGGCACATATCCCTCCAAGCCCTTCCGATTCAGATACCCATCCAGATGTCTTTTAAATGTTGTAATTGTATGAGACTCCGCTACTTTCTCTAGCAGCTCATTCCATGCAAGCAATACCCTAAGAGTGAAAAAGTTACTCCTGAGGTCCCTTTTAATTTTTTTCCCCTCTCATATTAATCGTGTTCCAGCTAGTTTTGGACTCCTCTATCCCGGGGAAAAGACCTTGGCTATTGACCCTATCCGCAGTGCCTCGTGATTTTATAAGGTCACCCCTTCTGAAAATAACCCCAGCCAATTCAGCTTCTTCCTATGGCTCAAGACTTCCAGCCCTGGCACCCACATTGTAAATCTTTTCTGAACACTTTCAAGCTTCACAACGTCCTACCTATAGGAGGGTGACCAGAACTGAACACGCTAATCCAGCAATGGCCTCACCGATGTGCTGTACAGCTGCAACATGACGTGTCAACTCCATACTCAATGCACTGACCAATAAAGGGAAACATGCTAAACGCCTTCTTCACTGTCTGTCCACCTGACGCTCCGCTTTCAAGGAACTATCAGCCTTCACTCCAAGGTGTCTCTGAGTGAAGAAGAACACCCTAGTGTCCCTGGTTTAGAATTTCAGAATTGACCTATCATTGATTTAGATAAAAAGAGGTTGACAGGGGAATGTTCTCACTCTTTCAAAGGAGTATAGGTAGAAAGCCTCGTCACATTTAAAAATTACGTGGATGCACATTTGAAGTGTCGTAACCCACGAGGAAATGAACGGGGGCTGGAAGATGTGAAGAGAATGGTGATTTTGTTTGGGTGGGCGCACAATGGGTGGATGATATCCTTTCACGCTGGAACATTCTCTAATCTTCTACTCCGTACACCTTTAAAGCAATTTGGGTAATAGTTCATGGACTTATTCCCAAGGAAGGGGTGATTGAACAGACTCTGTGATAAGGTGAATTATCACTGAGAAGGGGACACGCCTCCTTCGGGAGGAGGCGGTGAGATGGGGAGGGGGAAGTGCTAACAGTAAAATTCGGCTCAATATCATATTTTCACATTAGCAAAAGAGTCATGAAGTTAGAACTGGAGAGGCAGGTAAAACCCTCGATCGCCAACAGGCAACTTGTATTTTTTTTAAGAGGAAAGCATCGTAGGGCAATGGGGAAAGAGAAGAGTGAGAAGTTCTTTTGGAAGGCTGTTTTAATGGGCTACCAGTGACACAGTGGGCGGAATGGTCTCCTCCTATGTGGCGTGATTCTGAGTCCATACCAGTTTGGGGTTTTTTGAGTGAAGAATGATGTCAGTAATGTGCAGTCTGTAACATAAGAGGTATAGGGCAGGATTACCTGTAAACATTGTTGTGGAATGTGTTGTAGCTTCCAAGCGCCACCAAAGATCCAAGACCCAGACCGTAAGAGAAAAATATCTGTGTGGCTGCATCCAACCATACCTGAGAGATAAAGTGTCCAGGCAGTAAATGATAACTGTTGTGCTTTCATTTCTCTCTTTATAGGAACCGCGAGCATAACAATGGCTGTTGACATACCTCTGAGTCTGAAAGGCGGCTGAAATCGGGGGTTATATAAAATAAGATTCCTTCTCGAGCTCCAGGCAGTGTTACTCCGCGGAAAAACAAAATGAGCAGCATAACATAGGGATATATTGCTGAAAAATAAACTACCTGTGGAAAGACGAGTGTTCAAGATTATGGAAATGTTTGTGTTTGTTTTAACATACTTCATCTACATCAGGATTCGATTCATAAATCTTTCTATTATTACGTTGTAAAAGATACCTACTAGGATTCGTGCAAAATATGTCACTGTGCGCGCTTGTGGGGATATTTCCTTCAAAGTATTAATCTGTCGTGATGTCTTTATTGGATTTATTTCCCTGTTCATTCTAGCAAGACACTTTTTTTTAGTAATTCCATTGAGAAGACAACTCTTAGGTCTAGGGAGAAAAACTGGAATTTATAAAAGATATGCACACCGCAATCATTAAAACTAACGATGGCGATGAGCGGGGATCGGGGATCTAGAGTGAGATCAAGGATGTTTGGGTTGTTTCCAAGCTCTGAAAATTTTCACTGCCAATTTTTTATGCACCTGAAATTTATCTAATACCCATTCCAGATAGAATGGCTGCTTTTAATAAAATCTTTGGAGCTTTCAGAGCAGCAGGGAGTCAGACCGCTGTTGTCGATCGCCGCAGATTAAAACAAAATCAAGGTGGGCTCGATGGGCCGCTTGGCTGCATTGGACACTAATATGTTTGTGGCGCGGTGGTAGTGTCCCTGCATCTGGACCAGGAGTCCCACCTGTTCCAGGGGTGCGTGATAAGAACGGGTACATTGTCAATATCTATACCTGGCCACTGTCTACATGTTCCAAATGGTCAGCGAAAGGCATGGAGGAAGCATTGAGGGCAAGTGGTTTCGTGTCTCAGCTGAGGAGCTAATGCCATCCGGTTGCAGTTAGTTTTTAGTGCCCCCGGGGCTCACTAACGACGCTGGAGAACTGTTCTCTTTCAGTAAAGATTCACTTTACCTTTCCTGTCCAGCTGACGCCTTTCCAAATACAAAAATATACCAGAACCCAGGCGATGGCCAGCGTTATTGCAAGAGGTGGTCGAATTTGTCCAGGCTGGTCCAGTCCATCTGTTAACTGGTGCATGTTTCGTCTGTCAATATAGTTATGCGTATCTCAATAAAATATTTCATCTTTGACCTACCATTTCTGTAACAGTTAAGCTTAATTCGCAATATTAAGACCAAATTAAAATCCAAACGCGTAAAAGCAATCTTACTCCCAGAATTCCACAATGGGACTGGTGATGTTCGTGGCATTGGTCATGCTATAGTTGGAGAAACAGCTCTCTGTGTTCCAGTTGTTACCACAGCTTTGCCAAGGAAGTTCCTGGTTAGGATAAAACACGGTACAATTATTTTTTCGTTTTTCAACAGCTAACCACTTGAACCTGGCATGATCACCAACGAATCTTTACGGTTTGCAGCCTTTATTTTCTAGTTTATTCCAAGCTACCTCCCCAAATCCCCTCAGTTGTCAGTCGCTGCTTCCCATCCTTGTTAACAGCTTTAACATTGCAATACGGGACCGTGGTACTGTCACTACCTCTGACGCCAAACGCTCTAATTTCAAGACCCACCTACGGCCAAAATATGTTCGAACAGGTTGATTTAAACATTAACTCGCGTTGTTTGATCGCCGAGGTACTTCATGTTCTAGGTCCACAGTACAATTAACAGCCAAGAGAGTTGAACTCGACAATAAACAGAAACAACTTACTGATGTGAACGAATTATACAAGTAATAAATGGCCCAAGCAATGATGACGACGTAGTAGATGTTGAGCCAGAATGAGAGGACTGCAGCGGCCAGACCTACGCCTGCAAACACAAGAGATATGGCGAAGTCCGACACGTTAATCAGAGCAGGTCTCACACAACAGCTTGTACCATTTACGCCTACAGTGTGAAGAAGCATTTTAACCAAAGCGGCGGCGCCGGACAAGGGCAAGCAGTATAAAATACCTGTAACACGGTCACTTATTGTCATCGGGAATAGCTTCTGGGAAACCGTGGGTGTTTGTGGCTGACTTTTTCTCTTCAGCTCAAACTATACAGGCTCGAGCGATCGGAATGTGTCACTGAGAAACGGATATCAACATGCGCAGGCTTTAAAGCAATAAAGACTTCAAACATAAACCCAACAGAGTGGCTTGGAAGCGGTGACGAAAGCATTACTGCCGCCGCTCTTACTGAGAGAAATCACTTCTACTGAGGTTGCAATGCTGCTACGCAGAGAACACTGAGCTGGAAAAGAGCTGGAAAAGAGCGGTGGGGTGTATCTCTCAAGAGCAGCGCAGTGTTCTGGTTTCTACACACTGACCAGGCGCTCATGCCGATGCTGCAGACCGTACCTTTGAACATTGGCGCCAGTCTCCAGATACCCAGTCCACCGACAGACGTGTATTGGCCCAACGAGCATTCCAGGAGGAAGATTGGCATCCCAGCAAAGATCAGGGTCAAGAAGTAAGGGATGAGAAAGGCCCCTTTGGAGAACAGTGAGCGGGATTTTAGATATTGATAGGAAATAGGAAACCTCTTAAATAAGGATCTGGCTATATACAGATGCTTCAGAAATAACGTTACATGAATGAGTTGACCACGCCAATTGGTACATAAATCACCCCCTTACAATATGTTGAATTCATTTCCGCTCCTAAGCGATGCATTGGATTATATATACCTGAAACTGACTATTCAAATTTTACATATTAAAAACAATGCAGAACTGCTTTTCTGGCAATATTCTATACGAACAAAGCTGTAGATATTTGATGCAACATTGACTTTGTTGCCTACAATTCAAATCCACGAGTGATGGATCATTCCTCTTTACGGTTTAAAGTACTGGTTTATTTATTATGAAGTGAGTATTTTTGTTTACCTCCGCCGTTTTTCCCACAAAGGTAAGGAAACCTCCACACATTTCCTAGGCCGATGGCATATCCAATGCAGGAGAGCAGGAAGTCAAATTTTCCTCCCCATTTCTCCCTCTCGGGGACGGTTCTGGTCTTCTGCACCTTCACCACCAGAGTTTTCGGCTTGTCGTTGGAGGTGGGCGCCTCGTGGAGCTCGGTGGAAATCTGCCCGTCCGGGGTCTTCGCGCCGTTGCTCGCCATCCCTTTCAACTTGGGCGCCGAACGTCGGGGAGTTGGTCGGAAATTTTCAGCACCGGACCACGTGGAAAGCAGCTTCGCGGCTCTTTCTGACCAGCTCAAGGGGAGAAAAATCAAATCAACGCGGATCCTAGCGGTGGGCGAGAACTCGGGGAGGCGGGACAGAGGGCTCGGACTCGATGGAGGTGAGCAGCCAGACTGAACCAGACTGAGAGAATCTGCAAAAGAGATAAGGAAACGCAAGGCTAGAGAGTAGATAACAACAGAAACAGGCGAGGCACGTGTTTCTGACTCTAGTTTTGCTCGTGTTGATGGAACTGGGACACATCACGTCATGTTAGAGTTTCTGGGAAATCGGTAATCACAGCACAATCCGCGCTGATCTTCCTCCAGCATAATGTCTCCCCATCTCAACTTCGTTTCCCACCTATGGCTGCCTCCTAAAGATAACGTAAAACTAACACCATCAGGCTGCAGCATCGCCGATCACCGTCCACACGCCCACAAATCTGTCCCTCACTGCCGGCTACACATTCCAAATGTGCCCCTTCCCTTCGAGCACTGTGTAGGTTCCTGGCAATCGACTCGTCGTTTCCTTAATCCCAGCGCATTCTCCTGGACATTCCCGCAAAGTGATAGCGGTCACATTTATGCAGAGCCCAGTCACAGCTGCGTGAACTCAGGGAGCCTGGAGCTCTGACATTTACCTGTCAATCTGCCTATTCCTGATGTGGGTAAAAATATCCCTTGTCGCTTTGAATTGGTCAATGTCATAAGATCGCCAGCGTAACCCTACCCCCTACCTCACCCCAACCATCCGACTCGCTACTGAATTTCCAGAGACGAAGTCGCCTCAAACCTGGTGTCTGGACTCCAACGTCTTAGAAACAGAAATCAACCCCCCCCCCCCCACACAGGTACATTCAAAGTTTTCTTAACGGTATCCACGTACAGGGAAGCTTTCGCTACATAGCAGCACAATGTGGCGCGGATTCTTTCAAATAAGTGCGATTTTTGTTGTGCTTCAAGTCAGCTCGATTCAATTCAATGCAATTTAGCTTTATTGTCATATATAGCTATCTGTTACTCCTCCCACCCCCTCTCTCTTTTCACACAGATACATATCTGGAGGTGTTATAAGGATCAACCATTCACTTACTGTTGCACAGAGCGGGCTGAGCCCGTGTTTACGGCTCGAAGTTGTCCCTTGCTCCTGTTGAAGATCAAGGCTTTGTTGTTGCTGCTGGTTTTCAGTGTTTGCGAGCCTCGGAGCTCAGAACAGTGGACGCATTCTCTGTCCGACAGTGTGCTGCTGTGGATGTACTGCTGCCAGTGCTCGGCTTTAGCTTCGCCGAGCGGAGAGAGCGGATGGGCAGGGAGCAGGAGGGATGACACTCCCGCGCAACTCTCTCTGCTCCCTCCAGCGACAACGTAGCGTGCGGCGCCCAGCCTGCTGCCACACTCATCTACACAGCGTCAATGTCATCTCAAAGTCACATCCACTGAGAGAGCAGTGGGCTTCGCTTCCCTGGCCCCTTCCCCCACGTAACCCATCCCCTTTTCGCTCCAGCTGCAATTGGTGCTTGCTGGCTACTTTAAAACATGCTACCACTGTGCAGAGGCTACTCATGATGGGCTGTAGGAGCGCCAAGTGGGAAGTGTTAGCATTTTTAATCGGGCGGCACTTTATTTTGAAGATTGAATTCTGAACACTTGCATACATGATATAGTAACACACACCGCTGATGCTTCTCCAGTAATACCAACAGGAACTGCCACCTAATAATTGGAATATTGCGATTTATTGGAACGAACGTTCAAAATACACAAATGGGATGATGTGACAACAATATTTGCACTTCGTTTGCTTAACTCTTTGTAAGAGTGAAAATGAACAATTAAATCAGAAAATGGTAGTATTTGTTACGATTTACGTCCAATATTCCAAACACAGAACAAGATATTAACTGCTTGGCGACAAGAAGCAGGAGGTCTGAAGGGTTAGCGAGTGAGACTGGGCCTAATTTGAATGAAGGGATGGGACAATTTACCTTGTCTTCAGGGCAAGAAAAGTTTCGGTCAATATAAGAGTACAAAACACAGTCTCCCAGTTACAAAAATAACGCCCCAGAACGATTTAAAAATAAAAGATAAAACGTCAAGTTCTGTGTGAAAAACCGTAAGAATTCACTTCACCACTGTCCAGAATTTCAGGGTCGAATTTGGAATCCAAGCAGGAGGAGATAAGATGCACAGTCAATAGGGCTTTCCCTGGAGGTAAGATATAAACTGAAAATAGTTTTCTCAATCTTCTTAACTTCTGCTCGTCAGAAGAGAAAAGGCCATATTTTCCTAAAATGTGGAACACAAGGCTTTACCTCCACTTTCAAGAAATGGACGAACCTCTCAGGAAAGGAAAGAGAAATCTTATTCTGCAGTTTCACCTCTCCCAATAATAATTCATATGAGCTTGGAAAAAGTGTGTGTTAACTGCTATAACAGGATTAGATTCATGCAAAATGCTCACAAAATTACCTCTATAACCCCACCTTAATAATAACTACTATAATTAAACTGGACAGAAGAAGGGTGATCAGTTGACACAACCGTAGGCCTAAATCCAGGAGCACACGAAGAAGTGTATATCTGATCAAACACATTGATGTCCTGAAGCAAGTGTCACATAGATTATCATATAAAGATTAATTTATAAATATTCCAGCTGAATGTAATTCGGGTGAATGACGTGATAACTGAATCGTTTGAAACAAAGTCTTTCTCTCTCTCTCTCGATCATACAAATCATTTAAGGCTCATAATGAAGATGACCGTGCTCAGGGTAGTGATTAGAAAATGGGAACAAATAGCTTCAGTTGTTACGGGTGATGCATTAAGAAAACGTTCAATGCTTCCATCCTGATAAACATTCGTGATAACTTTGCGTTATTAACTCTCCCCTATTTCTGCGGGTTTTCAGTAAACAAATAAGTGTCAATGAAACGACGTGGCCTGTTCAGAATAAATATCATGTCTTTAACTGGGAGGGGTTATAAGCTCCAACCAGTAACCGCACACACTGTAATTCTGGCGTTGCATGTTCAATACAGCCCCATGTTGTTTGGATGTGATGAAAGCCGGTAGCAAGTCGAGAGTACCTCTTTACTGGGAGAGGGGAGACGGTATTTACATATAAACACTCGGCAGGTGGAGGCAGCTTTAGGGAAACCTATTCACATGACATTAGGTTAGAGAAACATGCCCGTACAATAAAATATGATTGAAGGGCTCTGAATCGAACCTCAACGACTCAAGGCTGCTGTAGGTGAACCCACCGTTTGCGGTTAGATCTTGTGGATGAGGCAATTGTGATAGCATTTGTCATTTCATTGCAGTTCTTCCTTAGTACTGGTCACTTCGAGGTGTAACAAAAGCGATATTTCGAATTTTGCAAGGTGTCTGATTTGATTTGAAGATATTTTTACACAAGGCGAACGCAACAATAGTGGTTCCATTGGGAATGTGTTTGCGCTGTCAGAGCCTCGAACACATTCGCCGCTCTCACGGAAGGGGAAATGGGTTTTGACGGTCTTAGCTTAATTATATAGGGTACGGCACTGTTAGATTGGAGAATGAATATACCCAACTCACACTGAGATGGTAATAAATTTATTATTGTCTTCAGGTTAGTTTTCTCCATACCCCAGAAACTTTTTACTTATCGGTGTGTGGAGCGACGAGACACGGCCGTTGTAGCTCCGGATGATCACTGTTGCACATTTCAGACCAGAATCGGCTAAAGCCACCTAAAGCAGAAAACGAGTCATTTGCAGAAGTTCGGATTTCACTGATAATCTGCTTCTGGGTAGTGGTTGGATGAGACCTTCTTACAGTTATACCCAGTTGTGACAATATTATCAGTACAATTTAGAATATTACTTTTCCTTTATCAGGGAGGAACCTTTGCATCCTCTGTGACTTGGTATTAAAATTGATTTCACTCGCAAACCGGATGAGACACAGCATACTGACATCAGCGCCTTGTGGTGAACGCACCAGACAACGTGAATACCTGTAGGCCTGGCGGTACGTGTGGAGAGGGAAGTAGAACTAATGTCTCAGATCAATAATCGTTCATCAGCTCTGAGGGCCAGGCCCCTTTGAGTCTTGCCAGCGTTTGCTATACCTTTTATTTCAGGTTTTAGGCATCTGCAGTATCTGGCGTTTGTAGCCCAGCGAAGTGACGAAAATAGTTGTGCCAGTGTGTGCTGAAACCCTTAGACTGTTGTCAAATGTCATTTCTTTACTACGGTGTTCATTAGCAATTCATATCTTAAATGCTTGAGAGGTCCTTCAAGCGGAACATATGGAGATGTTCTATCATCTATAGCGGAATGGCAATGGTTTAGTGGAAGTATCGCTGGACTGTTAATGCAGGGATCCAGGTAACGTTCTGAGGACCCAGATTCGAATCCCACCATGACAGATGGTGGAATTCGAATTCATTAAAATATTTGGAATTAAGTGTCTAACGATGACCATAAATCCATTGTCAATTGTCAAAAGGCCCATCTGGTTCACTCATGGACTTTAGGAAAGGAAACTGTCATCCTTACTACATATGACTCCAGACCCACAACAATGTCTCTGGGCAACAAATGCTGCCTGGCCAGCGATACCCTTATCCTGTGAGTGAATAAAACAAAATGGTTAGTTCAAGTGTGTGGACAGGTCATAACATGAAATAAGGTAAACATAATTGATCCTATGGTCATTGTTGCCCTGCCTGACCATAGAGCTGCTTTATCATTAGAGAGAGGGAGGACAAGTGATGCTTAGCCTGAGGGTCAATATGCTTCAGGCCAGGGGAGAGGCTAATAAATAGAACTCTTCATGTAACCTCGACCAGTGCAAGAATTGAACACACCCCTCTGGTATCACTCTACATGCAAACTTGCCATCTTTCCAACTAAACTAACTGACCTTCCTTGAATGACTTACGACTGATATGACACACTTTCCAGTCTCCTTGTATCAAATCAAAACGCACCAATACCACATACTTGTAGGGAATATAATTAGGGAAATACAAAGCTTCAAGAAGTGCATTTTGTCGTTTTTATATGAAGATACGTTGAGACAGAGATATCAAGTGGTCTTCTCAAAGCCAATAAAGTTAACACCTTGCGAGGCCATAGGTTAAAAAAAATATAAATTGGAACAATGGAAGCAGCCTGAATGGGTGGGATCCATTTCCCACAGAGCCAAGGTTTTCAGTTTTAGCCTTCTGCAGTTACTGGGGTCTTGAAGGTGGATGTGGAAGCTCTTATTCATTTTTCTATTACAGCAGGGTTCTCTTCCTGCTGCTACAATTGCATGGGAGGCAATCTATTTGACTGAATTCACCTTTGTCAAGGGTGTGTTTATGGGATGTTACTATATTGGAAGTTAATTAGTTGTAGTTAATGTATATGCTATTTCATTAAGCCTTTCAATGGAGTTATGGTCAAGCCAATCCTCTTCTTTTCATTTTGTCTCTATTTTAACTGTAATGTAAAAGTAAAGTATGTTTTGCTTAAAGTTGAATAGTTTGACCAATAAAATTACGTCAGGAGCACACCACCTTAAATGTATCTTTAAAATAAGAAAACGTTGGCGCCTGGACTATCTTTTTAATATAATTTTTGAGGGTAGGGATTGGTCTGGGACATAATAACACAAACGCTCGAAATTTCTCAGCAAGAACACGAAACACTGGCCAATTTAATGGGTGTCTCAGTCACCATCACAGATCCACAGAACAGTTACTCCCCAGAAGGAGAGCATTTGGCCCATCCTTTCTGCACTAGCTCTTCAAACGAGCAGCAACAGCGTTAATCTCCTGCTTCACCCATACCCTCGCCCTCTATTTCAATCCAAATAATCATCCGATGCCGTCTTGAATGCTTCCACTGAACCTTCCTCCACCACATCTCCAAGCAGAGCATTGCATAGAATATTCCAGGCACTGATAAAAGTTCTACCAGAGTTTGAGAGTCAAGTATAGGATTAATGTTTAGACAATGGTGCAGTTTCATTTCCTGATTTCGGAAGGAACAAGAAGAATCCCATGACAGTATTGCCCAACATCCGACGACGAGCAATTATTTTTCTCATCGTAAATTTATTCCTGTTGTGAGATTCTTGCACCCATCCTCATTCGAAATCTATAGTGGAAAGAAAGATTTTTTTTAATGTGTAGCATTACTTCGTCGAATCATTTCCTCTTCCAAATAAATTGACATTCATTTAATTAGAAAACCATTCCGTTTTCGTAATTAATGTTTGTGGGGATTAACGCTGATTTATTAAGTGGCGCGGGCATACGGTATTTGATATTGGTCCAACGTAGCCTATTGTGATTCGACTGAATACGTGATAGAAAACCTTTGAATGTCGAACATCAAACAATTTCGGAGTGATCACCTCTGGCAGTCGTTTTAATTTGTCAGCGCATAGAAAACGTGACCCATCGTAGCGGGAAAAATGGTGATAACATAAAATTTCTAACATGATTTTCATGGCAGAATTTTACCAGATCTGAAGTTATGACGGAATATGGACACAATCGATTTTATCAAGTTGGTTAATTTCTGCAATGCTGAATATAGTTTCACATGATTTACATCCTAATGCATTCCCATTGATTGCCCTGACAATATCGTCAGCGGGTACCTCTCCAAACTAAAGACTGTGCCTTAGTGCAGAGGGTTGATTAACTGGGATTGAAAAGTGGTTTCAAAAAGATAAGCGCCACTTGGCATCATCTTCCAGGATTGATTCCAAATGAAAACTTACTGAACAGATTCACACACAACATTGAGTATTTTGCCGCTGGACTTGCGCGATGAACCTATCACATCAATATTGTCATGTTACCACTCGGAGACAGGACACAGAATCAAACAGAGAGTTTATGTACCATTCAGTGTTCTGACCCAGAAGGGCAGTCCAATCCCAGGCTGAGGATTTCAGACATACACCTGAGCTGAATTTGAATTATTGGCACAGAAGAGTAGAAGCCACCAGGGAGGTAAGTGGTAAAACATGAGTAAATCCTGCCGTAGCAAATTTGAATGCAGGTAAAGGAGATTTTACTTGTTAAGTACCAGGGGCAAGGGGACGCAATGCAGCCCCTCTAGCCTGCTCCATTATTCAATAAGTTCAGGCTTGGCCTCAACTCCACTTTCCTGCCAGCTCTCCATACCCCTTCAACCCATTACTCATCAAAAATCCATCTATACCCCAGAGAAGTAATTTTTCCTCATTTCTGTTTTAAACCTGCTACTTATTATGTGACCTTTCATTCTAGATTGCCCCACGTGAGGAAATATCCTTTCCACAACTGCTTTGTTAAATGCTTTCGCATTTTAATATTCCACAATTAGATTTCATCTCATACTTCAAAGCTCCAGAGAGTATTAGATTCCCTACAGTGTGGAAACAGGGCCGTTGGCCCAACAAGTCCACACTGCCCCTTGGAGCATCCCAGCCAGACCCATCCCCCTATAACCCACACACCCCTGAACACTATGGGCAATTTAGCATGGCCAATCCACCTAGCCTGCACATATTTGGACTGTGGGAGGAAACCGGAGCACCCGGAGGAAACCCACGCAGACACGGGGAGAATGAGCAAACTCCGCACAGACAGTTGCCCGAGGCTGGAATCAAACCCAGGTCCCTGGCGCTGTGAGGCTGCAGTGCTAACCACTGAACACTGTGCCACCCATTGGCTTAGATTGGCTCAAATCTCTCTTCATGAGACAAACCCCGCATCTTTGGAAGAAAATTTTGGAAAATACGACTTTACTTTTCAGAATTAACCATAATGTCTCTGGCTTATAGTAGGGGCCAAGTTGTGTTACTGTCATTGCATCGCTGTCTTGTGCTCATTCTACCTCTGCTACTGTGCCCACCTCCCACCAGTGCTCACGCGCTGCCACTGTATCTATTGTCTTCAAGATCTTCCCTCATCCGCTGTAGGTTCTGTTATAATTTAAACTCAAACCTGAGTTCCTCTGGAAGCCACCTTTTTGACCTCTGAGGGCAAGGGGACCAAGACCTTAGAGGAAGCACTGACAAGGTTGCCTCCTGCACCCACCACCACCTCAGGTACCAACACCTTGTTCTGAATATTAGGCTTACAAAGTATGGGATCATAATCTAGTGAGTACCTTGCTGTGATAGCTCTGCAGCTGATCGAGGATATAATGCTCCAGGCCACTGGCACTTTGGAGGGTTGCCAGAGGCTAGGCACCTACTCAGCTCCAGGTGGGAGAGGATCTTGTGGTTTTGGCAATCAGAGACTTCATCCACAGAGAGGAACGGGAACTGTAATTGGTACATGGGATATAATAGCATTTATTGCCTAAAGGTTGTAGCTGTGCAGTGAGTCATGTGATTGTCTATCTCCATGGATAGGTTAGCAGCTGGCATAAAGAGCCAAGGTCAACCACTCTTAGGGTCTTCTAGAGACCTGCACTCCATTGACCAGCCATTGGTCCTCAGGAGTAAGAGCATGGCAATGGAATTGGAGAACCTGGCAAGAACTCCAGGTGCACCTTCCTCACAAAGAGACAGAGTGGTGCCAGGATGCAAGCAGACATATCCCCCTAAAATGTCCCCATTCAGTACCCTCCAGAGGTGCTGGGCCATCCAACTCCATCTGCCTTCACCCACCCTTCATTCCTTGGAAGTTCACAATGAGGAAGGCCCTCTGCATGTTTGGGTCACCCAGACACAAACCCTCTGGAGTCACCTTACAAACTCTGCACGACAAACACGCTCCTCTACCAAGCAGTGTCCCTCCATCCCAGCTGCAGAGCCAGAGAGTACATGTGGAGGCACCTTTGAAAAGAAGGTGTCTTTCTGCCCTGTATAAGTCATCCCTAGTTTCCTGAACGTCATTGTTTGTAACCTCCAGTACTTGGTCATTTAACTTGTCATTCACAATCTCACATACTTCAGGTTATTAGCTGGGTATCTCTTGGTCTTTCTCCATCATTGATAAAGAGGTTTAAAGGCATGCTTAAGTAACTTAAATTGTAATCAGCAACTCGATTTTCATGCTCCATCAGGGAGTTGGCATGTTGTTTACATGTGAGTAAAAGCATTGAAATTGGGGTGATTTACACATAGGAACATGATCAAAAGTTTCAGTTACCCACAGCAAAAAGTGCAGCAACACCTCTCTAGGTATTTAGTTGAAATCATGATGTTTTACTTAGTTATTTCATATTTCATTTTGACCCTGGCAGTTTCATTTGTCTGCGTTTACCTCCTACAGGGAATTAAATTAATTAAGAACAGTCTTTGGTTGTGTAGAATTTATCTGGTCTGTTGGTTCGAGAGGTCTCAATGAGATGAATGACCTTTTCATGTTCATTATGTCATGATGGTTTGCATAAAATAGCCCAGTTTATTATCAATTAATTAATACAATTAGTGACCGGTAATTACGAACATTTAACTACATACTACACACTTTGGTGTAGGTTAATGCATATATTGATTATCTCAATTAGGTGAACATTCTAGACAACATGATCATTGTTTGTTAACCTGTAGTATGAGCTTTATCAGAATCAGAAATGCATCACTGATTAAATTGGGTGCTGTGTGGAATAATTCTGTCATGTAATCATATGCAATTTTCTACCTGACTGTATTCACATTAAAAAAGCTAATTTTAATAAATATGCACTTTTGAACTTCTCCTTGTTGATGATTATCATATCCTACTGCTACAGAATAGAATGACATAGAAATAGATCACATTTGTCCTAGTTGGTGCACTCTCTGTTTCTCGCTTCGTTGTTTGTGATCAGCTGATTCTTCTTATCTTTGTTGGCAACAACAGACCCTACCTAACAAGTCAACCTTAGCCTGGGAATTATTCATAGATTTCTGGAAGCAGTCTTCTTCCAGGTCTTCTCCTGCACTATTCAGTGAGGACCTTTTTATGTTGTTCCAAAAACGTTTCCCTGCATTATATCAAGCTTCAACTGTCAATCTTTGCTTCCTGAATCTGGCTTTGTACTGTCTCCATCAGGTCTTTGCTCTGTCTCTACTGCCAATTCCCATGGATTTTGCGGAGTGTTTCATTGCAGCAGAGAATTCAAATGAGATTGTGCATCATTAACATGTTACTTAGCATGCTAAATGCATTAATAGTGTGAGTGTTGTGATTGGTCAGAGCAAAGGTGAGTTGAGAGCTTATACTGGATCATCGAGGAAAACACAGTTTTCTTGGCAAAATGTAAATACAACACTCCTTTCATCTGTGTTAGTGTGATGCCCTAAATTTATGTCAGGCTGGGTAATAATTCAACTAACACTGTGGTATTGCAAAAGCTATTATGAACTCTTTAATTTTGTCAAAAGTAACTTGTTCTTTTTTGAAACAAAAGACACAAGAGGTACTAAATCAAGGCTTAAATTCTGAAGTTGATAAATGAAGAAACTAAAAAGAATTCATTGCCATTGACCATTTTACTTCTGCCTTCCTGTAACTGTGGAGGCAAGTAAATGAATTTAAAATATACTTACCAGAAAAAAAACACTGTGGAAAAAAAATTAATATATATTGTAAACAGTTGTGGTCCCAGCACTAATCTCCATGAAACCCAATGGCGATACGTAGCCAACCTGAAGAAAGAACCACTTATCCCCATTTACTTGCCTCCACAGTTACAGAAAGGCAGAAGTAAAATGGCCAATGGCAATGAATTCTGTTTAGTTTCTTCATTTATCAACTTCAGAATTTAAGCCTCGATTTAGTACCTTTTGTGTCTTGTTTCAAAAATTTGTGCTCTTTTTCTTCCTGGCATAATACAAGAACTGTAAACATTCAGAGGGATTAATGTTTAGTTCTCAGCATTATTATAGTTGTAAACAAAATCTGGCAAATTAAAGACACATTTAGCTATATCTGAATGTAGAAATGAAAACATTGCTGTTATATAACACCATATGGCATGTTTCAGAAAGATTTTGAATCAAATAACAGATAGTGACTTATTTGAATATCATAACCTAAACTAATTAAGCAGAGTCAGCATGGCTTCGTGAAAGGAAATTGTGTGTCTGATTAATTGCTTTTTTTTCAAGGAGGCCCTAACCAGAGTGGATAGAGAGGAGTCAGTAGATGTATTTGTACTTCCAGAAAGTGTTTGACAAGGTACCTTATAAAAGGTTAAGTCATGAGATAACAGCCCAAGTTATTGGAGATAGTCCATTGGCATGGATAGAGAATTGGCTAAGGTGTGGGAAACAGTGAATGGGGATAAGTGGTTCTTTTTTCGGGTAGGTTATGTATAGCCATTGGGTTTCATGGAGATTAGTGCTGGGACCACAACTGTTTACAATATATATTAATTTTTTTTCCACTTGTAGAACATGGGTGTAGCTGGCTTGGCAGCATTTATTGCTCGTCCCTAGTTACCCTTCAGAAGATCGTAGATAGCTGTCGTATTGAACTATTACAATGTCTATGCTGTGGGTTGATCCACAATGCCCTTAGATATTTGGACTTTGACCAAGGGACAGTGAGGGAACAGTGATATATTTCCAAGTCAGAATGATAAATGGCTTGGAGGGGAACTTGCAGCTGGTAGAGTTCCCATGTATTCGCTACTCATGTCGTTCTAAATGGTAGTGGTTGTGGTTTCACAAAGTGCTGTCAAAGGACCTTTGGTGAATTTCTGCCAAACATCTTGTAAATAGTACACACTGCTGTGACTGAGCATAGGTGGAGGATGGAGTGGATGTTTGTGAATGTGGTGCCAATTAAGCAGGCTGCTTTTTCCTGGATGGCTTCTGGGTGTGCTGTACCTATCCGGGCAAGTGGAGAGTATTCCATCACACTCCTGACTAGTACCTTGTATATGAAGGACAAGCTTTTGGGAGTCAGGAGGTAAGTTAGTCATCACATTATTCTTAGCCTTTGGCCTACTCGTGTAGCCACTGTGTTTATGTGATTAGTCTGCTGAGTTTCTGAAAGGGATTGCATTGGATCTCTGCAAATAGACTTCATCTAGTATTCCAATGACCTGGATTTTTTAATGAGTAGAGAAGAAATGATGTTTACTGCTGAACACAAAGGAAGTTGCTCATAATGATTGAATGAGCATTTTAGCATAATTTCCCCCTTTCCCAATGATAGTTTAAATATAGCTACAAAAAAGTCAAACCTGTCCTGATGAACACACAGTTGTGGGCTATGATGGCAAGGTGTTTAGCTAGGGGCTGAGACAGAGGGGCATGGCTCTGCATAATTCAAAATGCCACATCCCAACTTTACAGCACCCTGTGACATGGGGAGCAAGGGCCCACCATTCAATAAGTCAGATGCAAAAATTTCCTTGCTAGATTAGCTGAAGGCTGCATGTGAAAGCAGTTGAATGATTGCGGCAGGGTATTGTACTCAATTATACCAGCTTGCCTGATTATTGAGAACAGGCAGTGGCTTGCCATGATAGTGCAGTTGGGAGTTCTACTTCCTTCAAAGACACCATGCAGAGCTCCTTCCACAGCAAGAAGGCTTCTTCAAATCCTTTTGCAATGACCTAGTGGTAACAGGGGTAGGATGTGATATCTGTTCCAAATTAACTGCTCCACTTGTAAACAAGGAAGAAGTATGTCTTGGCAGTTGTAGCTGTGTATGAGCAATACTCTTCAGGATTGGGTCTGGTCACCCCATCAGGGGAATAGGCTAGAAAGAGTGTTCTGAAACTAACCTGACTCATTCCAAGTCTGTCTGGAAAACCACTCTCACCAGGATCACCAAAAAGCCTGAAACCCACTCAAGAAAAACCAATACAGGATCTTGGAATATCAAGTCATTAATAGATAACTCAGAACAACTTGTGAGATGAACAGTGGTAGCAGCCCATGATATTGTAGCCGAGATAATGAACATGTTGTCCTTAGCCAGACCATCAAGCAGATAAAGAACTTGGCAATCGTTATAGTTTCTGGTGGTAAAGTGAAAACGTATAAAGGACATCTGCCGTCTATCATTGACCATCCCACTGTTTAGAGGTGACATCCAACCAGAGTGCAAATTTCTGCTATTGGTCTTCATGAATGAGCCAAATCTCAGGCTACCAGTTATTTAGGCACTTGGGGCAAGATGTCACATGAAATGGTAGGATCCAATATATGAACATGTTTCCTTTTCTTTCTTTCCCGCTTCCCACTCTCACTCAATATTAAGATTTCATGACTCAAAGCATGAATCAGCTTGACGAACAAATAGCCACTATTTTAAATGATGTTAAAAAAATCTGTTTCTAGTCATTAATTTCAATATAGTTGAGCTTTCAGAAGTGTTTTGGCGTGTCTTTATAGCACTTTCTTTGTTCTGTCCTGAAATTTTTACCACTTGAGAGAGTTAAGAAAAAAAAGGACAGAACGGGAATTTTTTTTTGCCTACCAAGCTACAGTTCAATCCATTGACACTTGCAGGAGTTTTGCCCAAAGTTTTGAGGAGTTTTCTATAAGCATACTCAAATAAAGGCAAAATACCACAGATGCAGGAAATCTGAAACAAATACAGAAGAATGCTGGAAAAGTTCAGCAGGTCTGGCAGTATCTGTAGAAACATAAACAGAAACAGAGCTAATATTTTGAGGCTGGTATCACTCTCCCAGATCATGGAGTCATTCTGTCATACTGCATATGACACAGGCCCTTCGGTCCAATTCATCCGCTTTGACCAAACATCCCAGTCTGACTAGCATTTGGCCTATATCTCTCTGAGCCTATTCATATACTCATGCAGGTGCCCTTTAAAATGTTGAAGTATACACACCTCCATCTTTTCCTCTAGCAGTTTGTTCCATACACGCACCACCCTCTGTGAGAAAAGTTTTGACCTCATGGCCTTTTTAAATCTTTCCCCTCTCACTTTAAACCAATGCCCACTAGTTTTGAACTCCCTCACCCTGGAAAAAAGATCTTGGCTATTCATCCTATCCATGCCCCTCATGATTTTTTAACTCTCTATAAAGTAACCCAGGTGCCACCCAGGTGGATAAGGTTGTTAAGAAAGCATATGGTGTTTTGGCTTTCATTAACAGGGAGATCGAGCTTAAGAGCCGTGAGGTTATGTTGCAGCTCTTCAAAACCCTGGTGAGACCACACTTGGAATATTGTGTCCAGTTCTGGTCGCCCAATTATAGGAAAGATGTGGAGGCTTTGGAGAGGGTGCAAAGGAGGTTTACCAGGATGCTGCCTGGGCTGGAGGGCTTGTCTTACGAGGAGAGGTTGACTGAGCTCGGACTTTTCTCTCTGGAGAGAAGGAGGAAGAGAGGTGACCTGATCGAGGTGTACAAGATAATGAGAGGCATGGATAGAGTCGATAGCCAGAGACTTTTCCCCAGGGCAGGATTGACTGCCACGAGGGCTCATAGTTTTAGGTGTTAGGAGGAAGGTATAGAGGAGACGTCAGAGGGATGTTCTTCATCCAGAGAGTTGTGAGCGCATGGAATAGTTTACCAGTGGTAGTCGTGGAAGCGGAGTCATTAGTGACATTTAAGCGACTGCTGGGCATGCACATGGACAGCAGTGAATTGAGGGCAATGTAGGTTAGGTTATTTTATTTTTGGATTAGGATTATTCCACGGCACAACATCGTGGGCCGAAGGGCCTGTACTGTGTAGTATTTTTCTATGTTCTATGTAACCCTTTAGCCTCCGATGTTCCAGGGGTAAAAAGCCCCAACCTATTCAACCTTGTGAATATTTTCTGCACTCTCTCAAGTTTAACAACATCCTTCCTATTGAAGGCCAACTAGAATTGTATGCAGTATCAGAATTTGAAGATGCCGGCGAAAGGCCTAGGCCTGAAAAGTTAGCTTTTGTGCTCCTGAGATGCTGCTTGGCCTGCTGTGTTCATCCAGCCCCACACATGGTTATCTCAGATTTTGAAGACATTTACTCAAACCAATTGCAGTCATATTACCCTGAAGTAATTATAGGATTGTGAAGAATTTCCTTGGATAGCCAAGTATTTAAAGCACAATCCGCATAGCCTTGCATCTTATTGATTTAAATTTGATCAGTTTGATGGGTGCAGAGGTTCAAGTGTTGATTTTGGTGTTTTTCTTATAATTGAATAAAGGTGCACCAGATTTGTAAACCTCTGCTGAAATACAATTGGCTAACATCTGTTTCATTGCTTGTTGCAACTTTCGCATTGACAGGGACTCATCCACGGATTCCTCATTAAAGAATAGAGTGGAGGGAATTGGTGCCAGTATGGATTCATGGTTGTAGAGTTGCTGAAAGTTTGCTCCATCTTTGATGGATAGCATTTCCATCCTTGAGTAGAGAAACATCATCCTGATTGTCCATTTGCGGTAATGGTATCATGGGTTTGGAAATTGCTATCGCCGGAGCCTTAGTGAATTTCTGCACTGCATCTTGTAAATAGTATACAGTGCTGCTATCCTGACAAAAAGTCATAAAGGTTGAAATGTTAACTTGTTTTTCTCTATGGATCTGCTTTACTTCCCCAACACTCTGTCTTTTTTCACACTGCTGCCACTGCACCCATGGTGGAAGTAATGAATATTTGGTGATGTAGTGCCTATCAAGTGGCTGCTTTGTCCTGGATAGTGTTAAACACATGACTTTGTTAAACATGAGCACCTTGGTTGGCTGTCAGGCTCTCTGATCATGAATGGTTGGTGGCCAGATTTCAGTGATGTGTTGAACTCAATGATTGGGGCTATTTTACTGGAGCATCTTTTGACCACCTTTGCTGCTGATGAGCAGCACAGCCTTTCTTCATCTATTTTGCCATTGATCAATTTTTGGACCGCAATTTATCTGGCACCTCCCTCTGACCTTGTCGGCATTTGTGGCTGTAACAGGAGAAGGAGCAGCTGATGGCATTGCTTGAAGGATTGTTAGAGTATCTATGCTTCTCTGGCATGTTAAGGTTGTGAACCACAGGAGAGGTACAGAATTCATGAAGTCAGCTTTGTCATCAGGGACAAACTCATGAGTAAATTGCATGAAATCCCAGTGAGATTTTTTATTGCACTCAACTTTGGGCTCAAAGATTGCCAGCTTCATTCGTACTTATGCACCTAATTTGGACTCCAGGGAAAAAGTGCAAGAAACCTCTCTTCCAAGCTTGATGTAACTTTGGCAGCTCTATCAAGATCAAATTTTTCGGTGATTCAAATGCCAGGGTTGGGACAACCATGACCTTTGGCCGAGCACCATGAGAAAGCTTAGTGTTGGAAAGTCTAATCTTAACAGTGTACATCCAACCAAATGTACAATGCACCAAACATGGTCACTAATACCCTCACCGTGAAGAAAAAAGAAACATTTCAAGACACTCTGACAATAACCAAAATTGAAGCATTAGCACTTGTAGAACAATGTGGTAGTCATCCAAAGAGAATGCAAAGATGTGCAGATGACACATGCTATGCATGCAGGTCGAGGTCTGCTGGTCTGACCACAAACTCATTCATTTTATATTGGAACTCAAGGTGACAGACAAAGGAACTGAAAGCCACAAAACGTACAGAGAAAATTTGAAGCTTCTGACTGGGCCAAATGACACCAAGCTCAAGAAACATCAAGTACAAATTAACCAGAAAAAACAGGAATGAAAGTAACACCATTAAACAATGTCCAACATGTTTGGCAATCACTGAAATTCATCATGATTCAACAGTATTGTTCTGACCCCTGTAAGAACCTTAACTTAAAAACAAATGAATGTCCCAGTGACCAAAGCAAAGGTTGACCTGACCATGATTTTGTGTTTAATGACTTTTTTACTGTAAAAAAAGTAAAAATAACATTGACTGCACTTACTGGATACCCACTATATCAAGTGAAACATCTGGAAAGTTATTAATTTTTTAATGCAACTAAAAATCTAATGTCATGGTTATATATTGTACTGCACTCTCAGTAGAAATGCAGCCTTCTTGCAAACAAAATTAACCTTCAGTCAATTTTGAGAGTATCTTGGAATGGACTTGCAGCAGTTAGGCATCCACTGGCGATTTTTGATTTTTCACTTCCCTCAAGCTTTGTTTCTTTGAAAAAGGGACCCATTCTCACCAACTTTCTGCTCCAAGATTAAGTTGAAAACTGTTCTTTCCCTTCCTTATGTTGCAGCACCTGTTGTGGATTGTTTCCCCCAAAACTTGCTCACTGATTCTGAGGGCTCACATGTTTGCATACAGAAGGACAGATATTAGCTCTGTTGTGCCAAAGATTTTGACTTTTGAAATAACCTAACAAAGCCAATCAATTCAAGGGCTAGATTGGATTAGATTAGATTCCCTACAGCGTGGGAACAGGCTACTAGACATGGACAATAAATACTGAACGAGACATCAATGCCCGTATCCCACAAATGAATAAAACAAACACCATTGCCACAACTCTGTCAAAACAGGTATCAAACTGGGATACGTCATTGCACCATCACAATTATTGATCTTTCTTGCAGCAAATCAGTCCTGATAGTTACCTGCCAGGTATGGCATAAATTATTGGATTTATGGTAAACTCTACAATCTCATTTGGCAGAAGGCCGAAACCAGAATAATTAACAATTTGCAAATAACATTCGTGCCACGCAAGTACAAGGCAATAACCATCTCCAACAAGAGACAATTTTAACATCAGCCCTTGACATTCAATGGCATTATCATTGCTGAGTGCCCCATTATCAGCATCTTGCAGATTATCAGTGACCAGAAACTGAATTGGATTAGCCTTACAAATACAACAGCTACAAGAGCGGGTCAGAAGTTATGAATCCTGCAGCGAACATCTCACCTCCTGACTCCCCAAAGTCAATCTACAAGTCAGCAGTGTGATGGAATACTACTCATATGCTTAGATAAGTGTAGCTGTATCAACATTCATGAGGTTTGAAAGCATCCAGGACAAAAAAACCCATTTCTTTGATACCGCATTCACAAACATATTCTACTTTTGACGTGACGTGATAGCAGCAGTCCTATCATTTATAAGATGCAGAGTGAAACTCCACCAAAGCTCCTCAGACAAAATCTTACAAATACACAATAACGACTATCTAGAAAGCCAAGGGTAGCAAATATTTGGGAATATATCTGCATGCTCCTTTCCAAGCAATTCAGCAGCTGATTTGGAAATATATCTCGGTTTATTCAGTATCACTAAGTCAAAACCCTGGAACTCATTCTCTAATGTTCATGTAGATATATCAAATGGATTGTAGTAGCTCAAGAAGGCAGATCACTATCTTCTCCTCAAGAGCAAGGAGGGATGAACAATAAATTCTCATTTCAGGACCGAATAAAAAATAGAACTTCTATACTGACTATGCATAAGATAGTGCTCATTCTGAGGGAGAACGCCAATAGATAGTTGAAATATTTACTGAAACTGACCAGAGTGTGCAGTTGTCCTGAAGATCAGTCCTTTTCGATATTTAACAACTATATAAATTCCCATAAGTTCAATTGAGATTTATGGTCAGGTGTTGTAATATGTAACAAAGTAAAGAGAGAAATTGCGGAGAAATTCAACAGGTCTGGCAGCACCTGCAGAAAGAGAAAAAGAGGTAACATTTCAAATTCAATGACTATTCTTCAGGACATAGGAAGGCTGGAAAATGATGGGTGAAGCCCAACACAAGCTGGAGGAACAACACCTCATTTTCCGCATGGGGACCCGAAAGCTCTCCAGACTCAATATGGAGTTAAATAATTTTAGGGCCAAAACACTCACATGTCCTAGAACCCACCCCACGCACCAGGCCTTGTTACCATATAGCCTGCCACTACACACCCCCTGTTGTTAGTCACTAACACTCCCCATTAACAACTATTCACCCTCCCAGCCTGAGCATTAGCAACTCCTTTGTCTGTCCAACCGTCTTTCTCTCTCTTTGGTCTCTATCGTATCGTTTACTCCCTACCCCACCCTCTCCCTATTTTTTGCATATAAACTGACTCAAATTTAAAATACAAATGAAACATGAGAAGGTTAAATCCAGTACCAAAGTCCTGTGCTTAAACAAAGGAGACTATGGATGTGAGTTTGCTCGCTGAGCTGGAAGGTCAGTTTTCAGACATTTTGTCACCATTCTAGGTAACATCATCAGTGAGCATCCAGTGAAGCGCTGGTGTTATGTCCCGCTTTCTATTTATCTGGTTAGGTTTCTTGGGTTGGTGATGTCATTTCCTGCGTTGGTGATGTCATTTCCTGTTCTTTTTCTCAGAGGATGGTAGATTGGCTCCAAATCAATGTGTTTGTTGATGGAGTTCCGGTTGGAATGACATGCTTCTAGGAATTCTTGTGCGTGTCTCTGTTTGGCTTGTCCTAGGATGGATGTTTTGTCCCAATCAAAGTGGTGTCCTTCCTCATCTGTACATAAAGATACTAGTGATAGTGGGTCATGTCGTTTTGTGGCTAGTTGATGTTCATGTATCCTGGTGGCTAGCTTTCTGCCAGTTTGTCCAATGTAGTGTTTGTCACAGTTCTTGCAAGGTATTTTGCAGATGGCGTTTGTTTTATTTGTTGTCTGTACAGGGTCTTTTAAGTTCATTAGCTGCTGTTTTAGCGTGTTGGTGGGTTTGTGGGCTACCCTGATGCCAAGAGGTCCGAGTAGTCTGGCTGTCATTTCGGAAATGTCTTTGATGTAGGGGAGAGTGGTTATGGTTTCTGAGCCCGTATTGTCTGTTTGTTTGGGTTTATTGCTGAGGAATCGGCAGACTGTGTTCATAGGGTACCCATTCTTTTTGAATACGCCGGAAGGCATGGAGGAAGGTGCGCTGGAGGGCCCCAGCTCCACAACCATCAGGCGGGAAGAGGCAACTACAATGGGGCTATAAGAGCTCCTCTGATGAGTGGGATTCGGAGGAGGGCCACCCAAAGCAGAAGCTAACGATCTCAAGGGAGAAGGAAAGCAGCACCCCGATTCCAGGAGACGGGAGGCATCTTGAGGCTCCCTCTGACACCCAACCACGCGCCGCTGGGGCCCTGGAGGGAACCCTGGAACCTTCAGGCAGGAAGCAGGAAACAGCGTGTCTCCAGCCTGACCCAGAGCCGGACTCTCCTGCCTCCGTACCCCCGACGGGGGGATGCCACTCGGAAGGCAGCACGGACTGTTTCCTGAGCCCGGAGAGCGTCCAGCAGTTAGCCCGGGCAATGGGCTTGAAGGGACAGATGGAGGGGCTGGACCTTGGACTTGGGGAGGGTACTGCGGTCACTGCCCACAATGGGGGTACGAATTGCGAGCGTTAATGTGCGCAGCGTCAAGTCCACTGCAAGATGTGTGTTCACGTTGGCTTACCTGACCACCGTCAAGGCAGACGTCCTGTTTCTGCAGGAGTGCGGGATACCGCACCTCAGCAGGTACGGGAAATGGTTGGGCGCCTGGACCTGTGGGCCTTCAATCTGGTCGGGGGGGTAACGACTGTTGGTCCTCGGCTCTGGCTATTCTGCTGTGGGGACGCAACTTCACCATCTCTCAAGTTCAGGAGGTGGTGGGGTGGGCGCCTCCTAGTGGCTGATGTCAACTACAGGAACGCTCCCCTGAGGCTGATCAACGTGTACGCCCCAGCGGTACGGAGTGAGCGGTTGGCCGTCCTGCAGTGGCTTCCACCCCTGCTGGCTAAGTCCAGGCCGGTCATCCTAGGCGGAGACTTCAACTACATCATTGATGCAGATGGAAGATCCGGCGTGGGGACAGCGGGTGGGGGGAGTCAACTGGACGTCACGTCCAGATTCCTGATGGGCACGGTGAAGGACGCCAAGCTGCTCGACATCTTCAGCACCCCTGCAGAAAGAGCGCAGCTGAGATACACCTGGTCGCGGCCAGACGGGTCTATCGACTCAAGGATAGACTTCCTGTTTGTGTCACGGGCGTTCTCGGCCAGGTCCACCGGCGTCGAGCCGGTGTTCTTCTCTGACCACTGCCTCCTGCTGGCCGACTGTCACTTACAGGACAACCAGCCGGCCGGCAAGGGGATGTGGAAGCTCAACACGAATCTGTTGACCGCAGAAAACGTCGAGGAGCTTAAGAGGGAATACGCCGGTTTGAGAACCGTGAAACCCCTCTTTGAGTCTCCGGGCGACTGGTGGGAGACAGTGAAGAAGAACATCAAGAGGTTCTTTGTCCTCAAGGGTGTTCGGAAGGCGAGAGAGAGGCGGGGAAAGCTGTCGTGACTCCAGAAAAGGGTGCAGAACCTGCTCCTTCTGCAGTTGATGGGGGTCGATGTCACGGAGGACCTCCGCGAGGTGAGGGGCCAGCAAGCCTCGCTCTTCGCTGCGGAGGCCTCCAGGATAATCTTCCGGTCCAGGGTCCGCTCCATGGAGCAGGACGAGACATGCTCGCGTTTCTTCTTTCAGAAGGTGCACAAGGAGAGCTCTGTGCTTAGCCGGCTGAAGGAGGACGATGGCTCGGTGACGTCGTCTCGGCCCGACAGTTTGAGGATCAGCAGATCCTTCTATGCCGGACTGTACAACGCGAAGCCCACGGACAGCACGGCCTCAGAGTCGTGCCTGTCGTCTATCACGGAGGTCTTGGACGACGGCACAAGGGAGTGGTTGGACCGGCCGATATCCCTGGACGAGCTGACGAGAGCCCTCAAGTCCTTGGAGAGGAATAAGACTCCCGGGAGCGACGGCTTACTGGTTGAGCTGTATTCCGCTCTGTGGGACCTGGTCGGTCAGGACCTGCTGGAGGTGTACGATAGTGCGCTTCGGGCAGGGGAAATGTGCAAATCCATGAGGAAGGGCATCATCACCCTCATTTACAAGAGGAAGGGGGAGAGGGAAGAAATTAAGAATTGGTGTCCCATTTCACTATTGAACGTGGACTACAAAATCCTGGCCAAGGTCATAGCCAACCAGGTCAGGTCAGTCCTGGACTCGGTGATTCACCCTGACCAAACCTGTGCTATGCCGGGCAGGAAGATCGCTGAGAGCCTTGCGCTCATCAGGGATACGATCGCCTACGTGCAGGACAGGAGGGTGGACACCTGCCTCGTCAGCCTGGACCAGGAGAAAGCCTTCGACAGGGTCTCTCATGCTTACATGAGGGACGTCCTCTCCAAATTGGGGCTCGGGGAGGGCATCCACAATTGGATCCGGCTGCTCTACACCAACACCGTTAGTGCAGTCTCGATCAACGGGTGGGAATTGGACAGTTTTCCCGTCAGATCTGGAGTCAGGCAGGGCTGCCCGCTATCTCCTGACTTGTTTGTGTGCTGTATGGAGCCTTTCGCCGCATCCATCAGGAAGGACGTGAGCCTGAAGGGCGTGACTATCCCAGGCAGCAGAGGCCTTCAAGTCAAGGCCTCCCTGTACATGGACGACGTCGCCGTCTTCTGCACCGATCATCGGTCGGTGAGTAGGCTGTTGGACATCTGCGGCCAGTTTGAACTGGCCTCGGGTGCCAAAGTCAATAGGGGTAAGAGCGAGGCCATGTTGTTTGGGAACTGGGACGACTGCTCCTTCATCCCCTTCACCATCAGGGCAGACTACCTGAAGGTGCTGGGTGTTTGGTTCGGTGGAGCTGGGGCGTGCACTAAGACTTGGGAGGAGCGTATCACCAAACTGAAGCAGAAGCTGAGCAGGTGGACGCTCCGGTCCCTCTCCATTGAGGGTAAGAACCTGGTTGTCAGATGCGAGGGGCTTTCGGTACTGTTGTATGTGGCGCAGGCCTGGCCTATTCCCTGGACCTGCGCCACTGCGGTCACCTGGGCCATCTTCCACTTCATTTGGGGGTCGAGGATGGACCGGGTCTGCAGGGACACCATGTACAAAGACCTGGAAAACGGGGGAAAGGACGTACCGAATGCCACCCTCGCCCTGATGGCTACTTTTGTGTGCGGCTACATCAAGCTGTGCGTAGATCCTCAGTACGCAAACACCAAGTGTCACTACTTACTGAGGTTCTACCTGTCCCCGGTGTTGTGAAGGATGGGCCTGGCCTCGTTGCCGCGGAACGCTCCGAGTAGTTGGACCGTCCCGTCCCGTACCACCTGTCCTTCGTGGAGAAATTTTTGAAAGGAAACACCTTTGACCACAAGGCCATCAGACAGTGGTCAGCATGTAAAATTCTCGAGACCCTTTGGGAAAAGGAGGGGGTTGATCCCGTCGTGTGGTTCCCCACGCAGACTGCCAAAGTCATTTGGCAGAATGCCTCATCGCCAGAACTTTCAAACAAGCACAAAGACGTTGCTTGGCTGGCAGTGAGAGGGGCTCTGCCAGTGAGATCCTTTATGCATGCCCAGAATCTCTGCGCCACCGCACGCTTCCCTCGAGGCGGCTGCGTGGGGGACGAGACTGTCGATCACCTCCTTCTGGAGTGTGCCTTTGCGCAGGAGGTCTGGAGGGGGATGCAGTGGTATTTGTCGAGGTTCGTCCCGAGCAGCTCCGTGACACGGGACTCCATGCTCTACGGGCTGTTTCCCGGGACGCACATCGAGACCAACATCAACTGCGCCTGGAGGACCATCAATGCGGTGAAAGACGCTCTTTGGTCTGCCCACAACTTGCTGGTCTGCCAGCTGAAAGAACTGACCCCGACTGAATGTTGCAGACTGGCACACTCCAAGGTCCAGGATTATGTGCTGAGGGGCACGCTAAAGCTTGGGGCAGCCGCCGCCAAGGTGCGGTGGGGAAAGGCCACCATATGAAACCCCTCGTCCAGAATAGAAAAAAGGGCCCTATCTGGTAACTGGGCCCAGCTGGCGCCTTCCCCAACTGGTCAGGGGGCCAACGGGGACTGTGCGGGGAGACAACTGCTGGGGTATTTACTTTGCTTTGTTTTTTTTTTTCTTCTTTGTTTTGTTTTTGCCTTTAGTTGGTGTACGTACCCCCTGAGTAACCCGGAGCAGCTTGCATGACTGGGTAGGTGTATACATGTTTTATTTTTTGTACATTCTATGAATAAAGCATATTTTTTCAAATCAAAAAAATTGATGAAAAGTCTGAAAACTAACCTTCCAGCTCAGTGAGCAAACTCACGTCCAGAAACTCAACCTGAGCTACAAATCTTCTCAAAGTTCACTAAAGGAGACTATGATGGGATGATGGAGGAATTAGGTAGAATGGGAGCAAAAACTTTATGGTGGGTCAATTGAGGAACACTGGAGGACTTTCAAAATGTTTTTTCACAGTGCTCAGCAGAAGTATATTCCAATGATAATGAAGAACTGTTGGAAAAGAAATAGTCAACCATGGATGTCTAAGGAAATAAAGGAAAATATTAGATTAAAAAAAAGTACAAAAAAAACAAAGATTAATGGGAAACTAGTAGACTAGGAGATCTTTAAAGGCCAACAGAAAACCACTGAAAAGGTTATAAAGAAAAGTAAGATAGATTATGAGGGTAAACTAGCTCAAAATGTAAAAACAGGCAGCAAAAGCTTCTCTCATTCTGTAAATCGTAAAAGCATGTCAAAGGTAAACATTGGTCTTTTAGAGGATGAGAAGGCCAATTTAATAACTGGGAATGAGGAAATAGCCGAGGCATTCAACAATTATTTCGTGTTGGTCTTCACAGTGGAAGACACACATAACATGCCGAAAACTAATGGCAAGAAGGCTATAACAGGTGAGAAACTAGAAACTATCATTATCACTAAGGAGCAGTGTTGGGCAAGCTAATGGGGCAAAAGGTAGACGAGTCTCCTGGCCCTGATGAAATGCATCCCAGGGTACTGAAAGAGGTTATGGGGGAAATAGCAAATGCACTAGTAATTATGTACCAAAATTTACTGTACTGTGGGGTGGTTCCCGCAGATTAGAAAACAGCCAATGTGATGTCACTGCTTGTAAAAGGAAGTAGACAAAAAGCAGGTAACTATAGGCCAGTTAGCTTAACTTTGGTAGTGGCGAAAATGCTTGAATCATTGTCATTAAGGAAGAAATAGCAAGACATCTGGATACAAATTCCACCATTGGGAACACCCAGCATGGGTTCATGAAGGGTCGGCCATGTTTAACTAATCTGGTGAAATTCTTTGAGGACATTACTTGCATGGTGGACAATAGGGAACATGAGGATGTAGTGTATCTGGATTTCCAGAAGGCATTTGACAAGGTGCCGCACCAAAGGCTGCTACATAAGATAAAGTTCCATGGTATTACAGGTAATGTATTGGCATGGGTAGAGGATTGGTTGACCAGTAGAAAGCATAGAGTAGGGGTAAATGGGTGCTTTTCTGGTTGGTGGTTAGTGGCTAGGTGTGCCTCAGGGATCAGTGTTGGGACCGCAATTATTTACAATTTACATAGATGATTTGGAGTTGGGACTAAGTGTGTCTGTCAAAATTTACAGATGACACTAAGATGAGTGGTAGAGCAAAGTGTGCAGAAGACACTGAAAGTCTGCAGAGGGATATAGATAGTCTAAGTGAGTGGGCAAAGGTCTGGCAGATGGAGTACAATGTTGATAAGTGTGAGGTCATCCATTTTGGTAGGAATTACAGCAAAATGGACTATGTTTTAAATGGTAAAAAATTGCATCACGCTGCTGTGCAGAGGGACTTGGGTGTCCTTGTGCATGAATTGCTAAAAGTAGGATTGCGGGTGCAGCAGGTGATTAAAAAGGCAAATGGAATTTTGTCTGTCATTGCTAGAGGGATGGAGTTTAAAAACAAGGAGGCTATGCTGCATTTGTATAGGGTCCTGGTGAGGCCACACCTGGAGTGCTGTGTGCAGTTTTAGTCTCCTTAATTGCAAAGGGATATACTAGCACTGGAGGGGGTGCAGAGGAGATTCATTCAGTTGATTCCAGAATTGAGAGGGTTGGATTATGAGGAGAGACTGAGTGGACTGGGATTATACTCATTGGAATTCAGAAGAATGAGGGGAGATCTTATAGAAACATATAAGATTATGAAGGGAATAGATAAGGTGGAGACAGGGAGGTTGCTTCCACTAGCAGGTGAAACTAGGACTAGGGGTCATTGCCTCAAAGCAAAGGGAAGCAGATGTAGGACTGAGGTCCAGAGGAACTTCTTCACCCAAAGGGTTGTGAACCTGTAGAACTCCCTGCCCAGTGAAGCGGTTGAAGCTACCTCGTTGAATGTGTTTAAGGCAAGGCTAGATAAATTTTTGAACAGTAAAGGAATTAAGGGTTACGGTGAGTGGAGCTGAGTCTCAAAAAGATCAGCCATGATCTTATTAAATGGCAGGGCAGGCTCGAGGGGCTGGATGGCCTACTCCTGCTCCTAGTTCTTATGTTTTTACATTTACCCAGCCACCATCAGTTCTGAAGAAGGGTCACTGGATTCGAAACATTAATTTTTTTTCTTCTTCACAGATGCTGCCAGACCTGCTGAGCTTTTCCAGCAACTTTGTTTTTGTTCCTGATTTACAGCATCCACAGTTCTTCTGTTTTTTATTGATTATAGGAATTGGGAGGCGATGTTCCAGCTGTACAGGACATTGATTAGGCTACTTTTGGAATGCAATGCAGGTCTCATTGCTACAGTAAGCATGTTGTGAAATTTGAAAGGGTTCAGAAAAGATTTACAAAAATTTTGCCAGGATTGGAGGGTTTGAGCTATAGGGAGATGCTGAATAGGTTGGGATTATTTTTCCTGGAGCATTGGAGGCAGATGAGTGACCTTAGACATTTACAGAATCAATTAGGGGATGGATAGTGTGAAAACCAAGGTCTTTACCCTGGGGTGGGGTAGTCCAAAACCAGAGGGCATAGGTTTAATGTGAGAGGGAAAGATTTAAAAGGAACCTAAGGCACGACTTTTCCACCCATAGGTTGGTGTGTGTATGGAATGAGCTACCAGATGAAATGTGGAGGCTGGTACAATTACAACATTTAAAGGGAACCTGGATGGGTATATGAATAGAAAGTGTTTAGAGGGAGATGGACCAAATGCTGACAAATGAGACTGGATTAATTTAGGATATCTGGTAGGGATGGACGAGTTGGACCAAAGGGTCTGTTTCCATACTGTACAGCTCTTAGACAGTATGCCTTTAAGTATATAAGGAAAGTAGGAAAGAACTTAAACAAGGAAGTCAAAGTGCTAAAAGGGATCATGAAAAGTTGTTAGCAAACAGGATTAAGGAGAACCCCAAGGCTATTTATACATATATATCTGTAAAACGCAAGAGGGTAGCCAGGGAAAGGGGTTGGCTCACTCAAAGACAATGGAGGCCAGAAGAGGTAGGTGAGGTCCTACTTTGTGTCAGCATTCACCAAAGAGAAGGAATTGGTGGAGGATAATCTCAAAGAAGGGTGTGTCAAACTTCAAAGCCGAGTTGCTGTTAAAAAGGAAGAAGTATTGTGTATCAAAAAGTGTTAAAGTAGATAAGTCCCCGGGTCTGATGGGATCTATCCCAGAACATGGAGGGAGGCAAGAGAACAAATTGCTGGAGCATTTACAGACATTTTTGTATCCTCTTTGGCCACAGGTGGCAGCCAAGAGGGCTGCAGAATAGCTAATGTTTTCCCATTGTTTAAGAACGGTAGCAGGGAAAATGCAGGAAATTACAGGCCTCAAGGATAAGATCGATAAGCATTCAGAACAAATGGGCTTATTAGCAATAAACAGCATGGCCTTATGCAAGGTAGCTTGTGCCTCACTAAATTGATTGAGTTTTTTGAGAAGGTGACAAAGGTGATTGATGAGGGAAAAGCAGGTGATATTGTTTACATGGACTTCAGTAAATCTTTTGACAAGGTACCTCATGGCAGACTTGTACAAAGGGAAACCACATGGTATCAGGGGTAAGCTGGCAAAATGGATACAGAACCTAATCACTGGAGACAAAGGGTAGCAGTGGAAGGATACTTTTTGCAGTAGAGGGTTGTAACTAGTGAGTGTTCTACGGGGATCAGTGCTGGGGCCCCTGCAGTCGGTGGTCTTCATAAATGATTTGGAGGAAATGTGGCTGGTCTAATTAGTAAGTTAGCGGACGATACAAAGACAGGTGGAGCTGTGTATAGTGTGGAGGATTGTTAGGGGATACAGCAGGATATAGATCAGTCAGAGGCATGGGCAGAAAAATGGCAGATGACTTTAATCTGAGCAAATGTGAGGGGGTGCATTGTGGAAAGTCAAGTACAGGTGGAAATTATTCAGTGAGTGGCGGAACCTTTAGGAGTATTGATATGCAGGAGGATATTGCTGTGCAGGTCTATAGATCAGATGAGTGAAAACTAACATAAAATACCTGTTTGACTCATCTGTCATCTCCTTATTTTCCATTATTAGTCCCCCAGACCTGCTTTCTATTGGTCTAATGCTCACTTTGTTAACAGTTTTTGATTCAAAATATCGACACAAAATTTTACTGTTTTTATATTTTTGCCTAACATTTTCTCTTACTCTAATTTTCCCTCCATTTTATTTTAAATACTTTTTGCTTTTGTTCATATTCTGTCTGATTTACTGACCCGTCACACATGTTTGCACGAATATAGTTTTTTCTTTAAATTTGATACTGCATTTTTAAAAATTATTTAACCACTAATGAGGATGGTCCTCCTCTTAGAATTGTTCTTTTTCATTGAAATATAGCCCTTTTGTGTATTTTGAAATATCTCAATAAATATCAGCCATTGTACTTTTATTAAGCTATTCCTTATCCTAATTTACCAGTTTACTTCAGCCAGATCTGCTTTCATATCCTCTCAACTGCCCTATATTCAATTGTACAACATCAGTACTGAATCCCATTCCCTTCTCTCTCAAATTGGTTTTAGTTACTTAGGGACACCTTCATTATGAAGTTATTAATTAATCCAGTCTCATTACACAATAACAGCTCTGGTACATCCTGTTGTCTGGTTGGCTCCAGAATGAACTATTCTAAGAAACTATCCTTAAAACACTGTAAAATCCTCATCTAGACTGTTTTGCCCATTTTATTTTTCCAGTGTATATATAGATCTGAAATACCCACAATTATTACCTACCCATTCTGACAACTGTCATTATTTCATTCTTCATAAACCATCCTATCATGGCAGTATTGTGAGGTCCTGTACATTATTCCCACAAATTATTGCGTAGTTATTATTTATCACCTTTATCCAAACTGCTTCAATGTTTTGACTTACTGAACTTAGGTTAATCTCCTCTATCAAACTAATATCCTTATCTATTAACAGATCCACACACTTTTTCCTAGCTTCTTGTCTTTCCTAAATGTCATGTTTTCATCAATGTTCAGGTCTCAATCTATGTCATCCTGCTGCCACATCCCTGTAATGGCTGCCAGATCATGCTAATTGTTTTCTAGTTGTACTATCAATTCACTTGTTCAGTAATTGAACCTTCAGTTTTGTCCTTATTAATTTTGTAACTACTAATCTTACCTTTTTGTTCACCCTTAGATTTGTAATCTCACATCCTGTTACAGTCTATTTATCATTTTACATTTTAATATCTTTCTCTCTTTACTTGTCTGTACTCTTTGATTTACCAGATTTTCCCAAATTTGATCCCTCAGTATTTATTTTAAAATCCTCTCCGCTTCCTTATTTACTCAGCTCATACATCACCAGCGCCATTTTTCTAATCTTATTTTTCTATTGCCAACTTGTATGTGGGTCAGGTAATAATCCTGAGACGATCATCTTTGAGGTTCTACTTCTTAGCTTGAGGCCTAGCTCCTTATGGTAATTATGCAGAATCTCTTTCCTTGTCAGGAAAATTTGGCCAGTTGAATGGATTCTCCCCATCCCACTATAAGTTTTTCTCCATCTCTGAGAAGATGTCCTGAACTCTGGCACTGGCTGGAACAAAGCCTTCGAGATTCCTGCTCCATGCTGCAGAGAATAGTGTCAATCCCTCTCATCACTCCTCACTACTATCACCTTCCTCTTTGTTTTCACCTCTTGAATGAATTCCTGCAGCACACTATCATGGTTAGTTATTTCATCACTCTAGAGCCATCACTCTCATGCAAGAAAAAAGAAAGGACTTCAAACCTGTTAGACAATCAAAAAGGCTGTTACTCCTGTGCTCCTGCCGTTTGGATTCCCTTGCCTGCCTAACTTACAGACAGACCCTCCTTTCTTTGACTGCTGATGAAATCAAACGGCCCTATCATAAAGTGGGTAACCACTTCTGGAATCAAAATGTCCAAGTGACTTTGCCCCTCCCTGAGGATTTGCAGTGTAGTTCAGCTTCTACCTCATAAGTTCTGAACCAAATGAACCCGAACTGTAGCCAATTACTGCTGATGTGTTTGCCTTGGACCACGCTTGCAGCTAGAGCTGCAGTCTAGACACATTATCTGTTCTTCCATACCTAGTGCTTTTTAATCATGACTTAAATATTTTATTTTTTTTTCCTCTTTGTTATACATCTTGATCCTACTGTCAATACTTATATTATTTTAAAACTCATGAAGAGAAGAGACTATGAGTGACAATGGGAACTGCAGATGCTGGAGAATCCAAGATAATAAAATGTGAGGCTGGATGAGCACAGCAGGCCCAGCAGCATCTCAGGAGCACAAAAGCTGACGTTTCGGGCCTAGACCCTTCATCAGAGAGGGGGATGGGGTGAGGGTTCTGGAATAAATAGGGAGAGAGGGGGAGGCGGACCGAAGATGGAGAGAAAACAAGATAGGTGGAGAGGAGAGTATAGGTGGGGAGGTAGGGAGGGGATAGGTCAGTCCAGGGAAGACGGACTGGTCAAGGAGGTGGGATGAGGTTAGTAGGTAGGAGATGGAGGTGCGGCTTGGGGTGGGAGGAAGGGATGGGTGAGAGGAAGAACAGATTAGGGAGGCAGAGACAGGCTAGGCTGGTTTTGGGATGCAGTGGGTGGAGGGGAAGAGCTGGGCTGGTTGTGTGGTGCAGTCGGGGAAGGGGACGAACTGGGCTGATTTTGGGATGCGGTGGGGGAAGGGAAGATTTTGAAGCTAGTGAAGTCCACATTGATATCATTGGGCTGCAGGGTTCCCAAGTGGAATATGCGTTGCTGTTCCTGCAACCTTCGGGTGGCATCATTGTAGCACTACAGGAGGCCCATGATAGACATGTCATCTAAAGAATGGGAGGGGGAGTGGAAATGGTTCGCGACTGGGAGGTGCAGTTGTTTATTGCGAACTGAGCGGAGGTGTTCTGCAAAGCGGTCCCTAAGCCTCCGCTTGATTTCCCTAATGTAAAGGAAGCCACAACGGGTACAATGGATACAGTATACCACATTGGCAGATGTGCAGGTGAACCTCTGCTTAATATGGAAAGTCATCTTGGGGCCTGGGATAGGGGTGAGGGAGGAGGTGTGGGGGCAAGTGTAGCATTTCCTGCGGTTGCAGGGGAAGGCGCCGGGTGTGGTGGGGTTGGAGGGCAGTGTGGAGCGAACAAGGGAGTCACGGAGAGAGTGGTCTGTCCGGAAAGCAGCCAAGGGTGGGGATGGAAAAATGTCTTGGGTGGTGGGGTTGGATTGTAGATGGCGGAAGTGTCGGAGGATGATGCATTGTATCCGGAGGTTGGTGTGGTGGTGTGTGAGAACGAGGGGGATCCTCTTTGGGCGGTTGTGGTGGGGGCGGGGTGTGAGGGATGTGTTGCGGGAAATGCGGGAGACACGGTCAAGGGTGTTCTCAACCACTGTGGGGGGATGTTGCGGTCCTTGAAGAACTTGGACATCTGGGATGTGCGGGAGTGGAATGCCTCATCGTGGGAGCAGATGCGGCGGAGGCGGAGGAATTGGGAATAGGGGATGGAATTTTTGCAGGCGGGTGGACTTCACCAGCTTCAAAATCCTACCTTCTCCCACCGCATCCCAAAACCAACCCAGTTCATCCCCTCGCGCCACTGCACCACACAACCAGCCCAGCTCTTCCCCTCCACCCACTGCATCCCAAAACCAGCCTAGCCTGTCTCTGCCTCCCTAATCTGTTCTTCCTCTCACCCATCCCTTCCTCCCACCCCAAGCCGCACCTCCATCTCCTACCTACTAACCTCATCCCACCTCCTTGACCTGTCCATCTTCCCTGGACTGACCTATCCCCTCCCTACCTCCCCACCTATACTCTCCTCTCCACCTATCTTCTTTTCTCTCCATCTTCGGTCCGCCTCCCCCTCTCTCCCTATTTATTCCAGAACCCTCACCCCATCTCCCTCTCTGATGAAGGGTCTAGGCCCGAAACGTCAGCTTTTGTGCTCCTGAGATGCTGCTGGGCCTGCTGTGTTCATCCAGCCTCACATTTTATTATCTTGGAATTCTCCAGCATCTGCAGTTCCCATTATCTCTAGCACTCTGTTCCAAGTCACATTCAAGTGCTAATTTGCCCTGAAATGGTCCTATTAATGTTCCTTTTTTGTTTTAAGCTCTATGTTAGCTCAGCCCAAGCCACAGGAAAACTGATTTCAACAGGTTTGCTTAATTGACTATCTTCAGATACTCTTATATAGTGAGCTTGTATACCCCTGCTTAAGTCTGGATGAAATTTAGAATTTATGATGTAAATTATAATTAAATCTTAAATGCGAAACGCCAGCAAAAATTAGATCTCCTAAAAGGAGATCAATAAGCACTACTTAGCAAACTAACCAGCACTCTGTTACAAGTCGCAGTCTTCCATACAGGACTCAAACTGTCAATTTTTTTTCTCTCTTTATAGATGCTGCCAGACCTGCTAAGATTCTTCTGCATGTTCTGTTTTTTGTTCAGATTTTCAGCATCCACAGCATTGGGTTTAGGAAAGGATCTTCTGTTGAGCAAACTGTGACAGAGGGAATGATCATCTGCGCAAGTTATTTCAAAGTTTGATAGAACTCATTCATTCATTTGTAACTCATACCAAACTTCAGGTTGAGGAGAAATAACATAATTTTCAACAATGGCAAAGCTCTTACAGCTTTAAAATTAATACTAGTGAAATGAAAGCTTATTGCAACCAAATGACATTCGTTTTTCTGCTATTTTAATGAAGCATGAATGCATTCATTTTAAATTGCCTTTTACAAGAGATTGGTAGCCATGTGCAGATTGACTTACCGATAAGTTAATCAATTTTATTAAAATACCACAAGCAGATATTTTCAAACTTGCAGGGTGGAGGAAGGGCAAGTGAAGAGATGTTGGTAAATCTGTATGAAGAGGAATGGAATTTTAACATAGTAAGTGTTTAAGCCAGTGATTGGGATTAAATGATTAATTATTTGACTGGTAGAGAGGGCCCTTGTGGCACTGTGGTAGTGACCCTACCTCTGAGCCAGGAGGCACAGGTTCAAGTCACAGCCACTCCAGATGTGCGTAGTACCATCTCTGAACAGATTGCTAAGAAAAATATCTTTGACTGCTGAGATAGAAAAGGGGGAATATGCTGGACTGGTATGTGGAAGGAGCTGTAAGATTGAGCGGTTCGTAAACGCTATCCATGAGGAAAGGTGCCTTGGTTTGTATTTCACTGAATTGCTTGGATCTAAGTTGGACATGCCATGTACTGCGAAACACTGAAATGTTGCCCTTGGATTCTGTCTGTTGATCCGATGAATGTCTGATTAATTTAGCAGAAATAAACTGTCGAACAATGATGTAAATTGCACCAGTTAATGCTTCCTGTCGTACAGTTTGCAGAGCAGCAGCTGCTACCAGTAACCACATTCAGAGACTCCAATTCACAATGGTCTTCCTTCTGTTAAGCTCCACTCTTAATATTTATGCCAGTTTACACACTGCGAAGAAATGTCTTACAAAATAGAGCAAAGGAATGCTGACTCAACCTGAACCAATCCATGGGAAATATTGCTGTTTAACTTGTCAGTCAACACTGTTATGCCTGCATGATAATGAAACATTAAAGCCAATTAAATAGCAAATAAAATACAAAAGGCCACTAAAAAACATTATAACCGAATTTAAAGGGTTTATTTTAACTGTAAGGCATTGCAACAATATATATGGTACATTCGAAACACAATTTTCTGAAAGTAGGAAAGGTATGATACATTTATATTGGAATTACGTCGTGATGAAACATGTGAAGCATGACCACTTTAAATTTCAGAATAACAGATGGTGAACAAATGAGGGGTGAAGTGACTAGTTAAATGATGGGAAAGTGTTTAGCGTTTAAATTCCCATCTGGTTTACTATGTAGCTATGCTCTCCTCCGGGGTTTAGCTGTGAAACCTGTCACATCCTTATGAACCTGAAACATAATTTGCAATAACTCACCAACTAATGCAATGGGGAATGCATCACTGCACTGCTGAAAAAGAGAATGTCTCAGAGTTACGCCACATATCAATTACAGCTCCACATTGCGATGGAGCGGAGTGGGTGATTTTTCACATTTTATTTTGTACTTTGATGTTAATTTACTGTAACAGCTGCTACAACCTATATTACCGAGGCTTTTCCTGTTTGAACAATAATCAGTTTTGCTATTTAATTGCTTATGAAAATGTGTCTAAAGTCAAAGTTGTAGGACATGATTGGTAAAATAGAACAAGAATCTCAGGTCTCCAAAATGAAAAAGTGAACTGGTAAAAACGAACTTTGCAACAATTGGAGAAACCCCTTAGGGGAGAGAATGTGCTGGAAATAGCAGGAGAAACCATTTCTCTCTCCATAGCCTGATCTGTTGAGTATGATATCTCCCCTCCCCCTCCAGCCCAGCTCGTCCCTGCCTGATTAACCTGTTCTCCCTCTCTGATGAAGGGTCGAGGCCCGAAACATCAGCTTTTGTGGTCCTGAGATGCTTCTTGGCCTGCTATGTTCATCCAGCTCCACACTTTGTTAACCTGTTCTTCCTCTCATCTATTCCCTCCTCCCACCTCAAGCCGCACCTCCATTTCCTACCTACTAACCTCATCCTGCCCCTGGACTGGCCTATCCCCTCCCTACTTCCCCACCCATACTCTCCTCTGCACCTGTCTTCTCCTCTATCTATTGTCAGTCCGCCTCCACCTCTCTCCCTATTTATTTCAGAATCCTCTCCCCATCTCCCTTTTCTGATGATGGGTCTAGGCACAAAAAGTCAGCTTTTGTGCTCCTAAGATGTTCATCCAGCCCCACACTTTGTTATCTATGATGAACAGTCCCTTGTTTTTAGTTGCAGATTCAAGCCGCATTCCAGGAATTTAGCTTTAAGCCTTAGCTGACACCTTATTGCAGGTCCTCGTGACAGGTCAGCAACTTGTAATGTCAATTCCTCTTCTCTCCTAAAGACACTGCCAGACTTGCTGAGCATTTCTAGAATCTTCTGTTTTTCTTTTCTTTCTGTTGCATTTAGCTATTGCATTGAGGTGAACACCTATTCTGAAAACATTAATGGGAAAGGGAATGTGCTGCATTGGCATGGGTGCAGTACATCTGCACACTAACTTTGGAAATTTGGCATTGATATGATAATATTGTAGTCTCCAATTGGCAGTCTCTTATATCAGAAATAGTACCACTACAATTATGAGATAACAAGGTGTTGAGCTGGATGAACACAGCAGGCCAAACAGCATCAGAGGAGCAGGAAAGCTAACGTTTCAGCTCTGGATCCTTCTTCAGTAATCTGAAGCTGTCCAGGTCTAAGCTCTAACTTCATTTTGCACAGACATCTTATAAAATAAACAAAAACAGAGCAGATGCTCCATATCAGCATCTTCCGAATAACTATCCAAGTTTCAGACATTGCAAAATTTTGTCGTAATTCTTCGCTTTGCAAGTGTGCAAACCGATGGGCAATATTTGATAACACTCCCATGTGGCACCTTTGGAGAAGTGGAGGGTGTTTAATTGATCTAATGGTAGGGGTTGGTGACACTGTTATCAGATGGAGCTCCTCTTTCAAATGCACTCAGTACTTGATCAAGTGACTTTGAATTGTGAAGGAGAGGCCTTTCAGAACCAAGCCCTCTCCTTGCTGTTATCCCCTTTACCTAGAAACAAAGACAAAACAAGACCATTGGCCCTTTGAGCCTGCTCTGCCATTCAATATGATTAAGATTGATCTTCCATTCCAATGCCAATTTTCAACTTTCCATATCTCTTGAGGCCTTTAATATCAAAGAAAATCTAAAAATACTCCTCCTTGACTCTACTCAGTGACTCAGAATCCACAGCCTTTTGCAGTAGAAAATTTCACATTTTGATCACTCTGAGTGGAAAAAAAGTATCCTTATCTCAGTATAAAATGGTGTATGTCACATCCTGAGACTGTGACCCTTGGTTCTAGACTCACCAACCGAGAGAACCATCTTCCCTGCATTTAGTCTGTTTCGTCCTGTTAGAATCATTTCAATCTGGTTCCCTTCTCTTTGGTGGGGAGACCAAACTGCACAAAATACTCCAGCTGTGGTCTCACCTTGCCTGTATACAGCAGTAAGACATCTTTGCTTTTGAACTCAAACCCTCTTGCAATGAAGGCCAAAGTATCATTTGCCTTCTTAAGTATTTGTTGTATTTATCTGTTTATTTTCAATGCTTAGAGTACAAGGATATGCAAATCTGTTTCTACATCCATATTTCCCAGCACTATACCAGTTCAATAATACTCTGCCTCTGTTTTTCGCACTCAAGTATTTAACTTCACATTTATCCACATTAAACAGCATCTGCTATGTGCTTGCCCACCCACTTAATTTGTGTTAATTACCCTGGAACCTCCTTGCATCCTCCTCACAACTGACAATCCTACCTACTATTGACTCATCGGCAAACGTGGAAATATTACTGTTGATTCCCTCATCCAAGTCATTTATTTATCATGAATAGCTGGAGCACTGGCACTGATCCATGCAGATGGGCATCATCTGCCACCTGGAAAAAGACCATTCACTATGCTTCAGGCCTGTCAGTTAATTCTCAATCTATGCCAGTGTATTACCCCCAATCCTGTGTGGCCTAATTTTACCCAGTAAACTCTTATATACGGCCTTATCAAAGGCTTTCCTGAAATCCAAATATACCACTTTCACTGGTTCTTCTCCATCTGTTCTATTATTTACATCCCACAAAACTCCAGCAGATTGGTTATGCATGATCTCCATTTCATTAACCTATTCTGATTTTGTTTCATCTTGTTAATGTTTTTCAACAACTAGCTATTCACCCTCCCACTTCAGAATGCCCCCCAACATGTCCACCGATGTTCTGTTAATTGTCTGTTTGGTTTGTAGTTCAGTGGACCTCCCCCAAAGAGGCAATATATGTTTCTTATCAGCTCCCCAGCCAGTAGCTGAGAGCCCTGCTGCCTCCATACAATTTCCCTCAGATTTTCAGAAAATTAACTTTCTTTTTCTCGGGAAATGCTTGACATCTTGCCAGAAACAAAACTTAAAGTATGCAGAGTAGATTAGAAAGTCTCCATAGATTTAAATGTGTCTCTAAAATACATTACATCATACTGTATTTCCATTTACTTACTACCTTCGCAACATAGTTTTCTTACATTTTGATAATATTGTACATGATAAATATAAAGAAAAACAGAACCTCAAAGTAACATTATTGTAACCACTGTGATTATACTGGAAGTTATTAGAAGATGTGACTATAATCATAACTTTGAGTTGTAAAAGAGCAAAGAATAGTATTTTACTGAAGCTGTGATTGCAGTATGCATCAGAAAGCCTTTGGATATCAGGCAGTGTTCTCACTTTGGCAACTTAAACTGATGCACAGAGCTGTTCATCTGCGGGCTCATCAATGATCCAAAAAAAGTGCAGCTGTTTGGAAGGATGTGAATCTTGACACTATGCTGTGGCCTACAATGCACACATTGTGCTGTTACATTTCGCTGTGTGCTCTGCAAAGACAAAACCTGTGTTTATTCCAGATTTCCTGTGGTCATCTTTCTATGTTTTCAAATATAAGCCTGAAAATGATTGTTTTGAGACATTAAGGTATATCATTACTTTGCTACATACTTTTCAGAAGTAATAACCTTTCAGAGTCTCGAGGCAGGATTTCATTGACCCTTAGGGATTGATTGGCAAGTGGACAGTGGCTATCAAATTGACTGCTGTAACATGGATTCTGTTTCTGATGCCAATCTGGCCACTCTTGCCCTGTCACAGTTTTACCAGTGGCAGTTGAAACTATGAGAGACATGTATACCCATGGACTAGTTGTGGCTCTTAAGTGGTCAATTAATCATCGCATAAGGCTTCCTTGCACCACAGCTGGATTTTTGCATTTACAGTATGCCTGCACCCATTAAAGGTAGCTATCCCCCTCAAGGTATACCCAATTTACTGTTTCTCCTGCCCCTACTATGTCTGTGCTGCCCTCCCTACTTCCTTCAAAGCCACAGCTTAACATCTGTCCCCACTGAGACCCCAGCCTTGCCTTAAATTCAGACTCATCTCAGCATGCCTTACTTGTGACCAAATGAAGTCCCAGTGATGTTCAATAGCACTGTTGTCACTGCTGGGACTGGATAACGATCAACCATTTGATTGGCTAATAGATCTCAGAGGCTTGACTACTTCCTGAGGAGGCAGACGACCTATCTCAAGCCAAGTAATGATCTGGCACCTGTAAATGACTGTAGGAGGGCCAGAGAAGTGGAGACTTGCTGAACCCAAATATTTTCAAACAGTTTGAAGATCAACTAGCATCCTGTCCCCTCCCTTCCCACCTCACCTCACACAATCTACCCTTCCCAGCTTTAACATAAATCCAGCCCTTGGTTAAAATAATAGATAAAGGAATATCATGTGATAATTGATACGGTTCTCTACAGGTTAGCCACATAATATATACAATGCCGTTCAGGTTTATTGAGTCAGATATCTGGTAGATTATTAATAGCTGACTTTTAAGATATAGATAAGATAAAGGCCCATAGTGTTACTCATTATCATGGAATCATGGAATCCCTACAGTGTGGAAACAGACCATTCGGCTTGACCAGTCCACACTGAACTTCAAAGCATCCCACCCAGACCCATCCTCCTATAACACAACTAATTGACGTATCCCGATGGGCAATTTAGCATGGCCAATCCACCTAGCCTGCACATCTTTGGACTGTGAGAGGAAACCGGAGCACCTGAAGGAAACCCAAGCAGACACAGGGAGAATGTGCAGACTCCACACAGACAGTTGCCCAAGGATGGAATCGAACCCGGGTCCATGGTGCTGTGAGGCAGCAGTTTTTTGACATCTTCAATTTACAATATAATCTGGGCTATAGATACTTTCTACAACCTGTTCAGAGATGTTTTTACACACCTCTGGATCACATATGACTTGAATGCAGAGATATTAGGAATTGTCAATGCCGGAGTCAAAGATACACAATGTGGAGCTAGAGGAACACAGCAGGCCAGGCAGCATCGGAGGAACAGGAAAGTTGATGTTTCAGGTCAGGGCCCTTCTTTAGAATTTCTGAAGAAGGGACCCGACCCAAAATGTCAACTTTCCTACACCTCTGATGCTGCCTGACCTGTTGTGTTCCTCCAGCTCTGCACTGTATTATGACTTGAATGCAGATCTCCTGGCTCAGAGGTAGGATATTACCATTACATCACAAGAGCCCTTGACATAAGGGAAAGCATCAGACTTAAAGAACAATCATTAAACTGTAAAAAGGCCCTTATGATGCAGTGATAATATGCCTACCTCTGGGCCAGGAGACATGGGGTCAAGTTTCACCGGCTCCAGAGGTGTGTAACAAC